>NC_025994.2:15838134-16005342 GCF_000442705.2 Elaeis guineensis
TCCTAGATTGATTTTGATGATTACAAAGCAGATTGAAGGGATAAAACAATTGAAAAAGTCCTTATGCTCTTCAAGGGCAAAATCGTAATTTTGCTAAAATCCTGATTTGATAGTACCATTTGGTAGAACAAATGATTTGAAATCTATTGGTGAAAATTTCATTGTGTTTGGACTATATTTTTGAAGTTATGAAGGTTTGAAGTGCATGAGTCGACTCATGAGTCAACTCATGGCACTATGAGCTGAATGGCACGAAAAAATTCCCATGGCACGCTGGATTTTTGGCTTGGCACGACCTGTGAGTCGACTCATGAGTCGACCCACAAGGCATGAGTCGACTCATGAGTCGACCCCTGCTGATTTGAGCCGAAAAATTCCAGAAATCAGATCTTCTGGTCTGTTGCAACAGAAGTCGACTCATGAGTCGACTCCTGAAGCATGAGTCGACTCATGAGTCGACCCCTGCGACGGGAAATGTCAGCAACGGCTATTTTTTTGCCCGTTTTAATTGCCATTTATGCTTCCTAAAAATCCTCTAACGGCTCTTTATCTGCCTAAATTATTTTCTCTTGCTTCTAATTGCTACAAAATGCTTTAAATGATGAAAAAAATTGCAGATTAAATAGCGGATCAAACGTGAAATCAAATGAAGAGAAAAGAAGAAGAAAGAGAGAAAAAGGAAGAACAGAAGAGAGGATCCGAAATTTGCAAGAAAAAGCCTGAGATCAAAGAAATATCCATAGAGAAAAAGAGGAGGAGATCCACAATATACCAGAGAGATTGTGAAAGAGAAAAGGAAGATCTTTCAAGGAGAGAATTCTTCACGCCTATTGTTTCAACCTTGATCTAGAGATCGTTCAAAGCTTTCAAGAGATCTTCAATCAACAATCAACCTCTTCTCAAGCGTTCAACCGTTCATTCATCTTGAGAAAATCTGAAAAAGGAGTTCTTCATTTGAGTAAAGTTTTATTGTTATATTTGCTCATTTAAGGAGCTGTTTTTGTATTCATCTGTGCTCTAAATATTCTTACTCCTTTGTGAGTTTTTGCTCTTGTTTTTGGAGGATTTCCAAAACAAGGAAAGGTTGATCCGAACCTGAAATCGGAGTGTTGTGGGTTGGCTTGTACCCGGGAAACAAGTGTTCTAGCTTGGGATAGCTAGGGTCGGAGTTTCCGACGTCCTGTATTCTAGCTTGGGATAGCTAGTGTCGGAGTTTCCGACGTTTTGGTATTCGGGTTGAATACAAAGGATAGTGGATTAAAATTCCCAAGTGGGATCTTGGGGAGTGGACGTAGGTGCAAGGTTAGCACCGAACCACTATAAATCCTTGTGTTTGTGGTGTGCTTTATCGCTTTATCTTATTTATATCCTTGCAATACTGCTTTAGTTAATTAATATTGATTTAAAGCCATTATTTTGTTCTTCATAAGTTATCTGTTGGGCTTAAAATTTTTTAGAAACCCAATTCACACCCCCCTCTTGGGTTGCATAGCTGGGCAACAAGTGGTATCAGAGCCAGTGCTCTAGCCCTTCTTTGATCTAACAATCAAAGAGCCAAAGATCTATGGCAACCCATGTTGGAACTTCTCTAGCCGAGGGGCAATCAACAAACCGACCTCCACTTTTCAATGGGTCTAATTACACCTATTGGAAAGCTCGGATAAAGATTTTCATACAAGCACTCGACTATGATATGTGGAGTATCATAGTGAATGGTCCTCACACACCCACCAAGATTATAGATGGTGAGGAGTCAACCAAACCCGAGAAAGAATGGGATGAGGTTGACAAGAAATTAGCACAATTAAATGCCAAAGCTATGAATGTTCTTTATTGTGCACTAGATGCTAGTGAATTTAATCGCATTTCTACTTGTGCATCTGCTAAAGAAATATGGAATAGGTTAGAAGTCACCCATGAGGGAACAAATCAAGTAAAAGAGTCTAAAAATAAACATGCTTGTACATAAATATGAATTGTTTCAAAATAGAGCATGATGAGTCCATAACTGCTATGTTTACTCGTTTTACTGATATAATCAATGGTTTAAAGAGTCTTGGCAAATCTTATACTAACAGTGAACTTGTAAGGAAGATTCTCAGGTCACTGCCAAGAACTTGGGAAGCCAAGGTGACTGCCATCCAAGAAGCAAAGGACTTGAACACTCTACCTCTAGAAGAGCTTCTTGATCCTTGATGACTCATGAACTTAGCATGATGCAACATCAAGAGGATGAAATCAAAAAGAAAAGAACCATTGCCCTCAAATCCACAACTTCACCTGATTATGAAACAGATGACTCTGAAGATGAAGATCAGGATGAGGAGATGGCTCTCATCACCCGGAAATTCAAGAAGTTTCTAAGAAAAAGGAAACAGGGGATGAGAAAGAAATTTACAAAAGGGGATCAAAGCATAGAAAAGGAGAAAGATCAAACCCCTATATGCTACGAGTGCAAGAAGCCAGGACATTTCAGATCCGAATGTCCTCAATTGAAGAAAGGTCCAAAGAAATTCAAAAAGAAGGCAATGATGGCGACCTGGAGTGCGAGTGATGACTCAAGCTCCGACGAGGAAACCTCAACCGAACAAGCCAATCTGTGCCTGATGGCACATGAAAATGAGGTAACTTCTGAATCCACTAGTGAATTTACTTTTGAAGAATTGCATGAAGCTTTCTATGATTCAATTGATGAATTAAAGAAACTAGGGAAGAAAAACAAAGAGCTGAAATTGGAAAATCAGTCCTTAGTGAAACAAGCTGAAATTCTTTCAATTGAAAAATTCACATTGATTCAAGAAAATCAAAACTTTAAGGATGAAATTAACAAACTGAAATCTATAGTAGATAAGTTCACCTTAAGTTCAAACAAGCTAAATATGATCCTTGATAATCAGAAAGCTATATATGATAAGGCTGGACTTGGTTATAAACCCCTGAAGAAACAAAAATTTTTGAAGGATATTTATGCAAATTATTCAAGCAAAAAGCCTACAAATATTACTTGTTTTAAATGTGGAAGAATAGGACATAAATCATACACATGTCTTATTAACAAATATGCAAACACAAAGAAAATATGGGTTCCAAAAGGAACCATTCTGACTAACCTGAAAGGACCCAAGAAAGCTTGGGTACCTAAGACAGAAACTTGATCTGTGCTTGCAGGTGTGTCTAGCATCCCAAGAAGGAAACAGGAAATGGTATCTTGACAGCGGATGCTCGAGACACATGACTGGTGATGAATCACAATTCATCACGCTTGATGCTAAGGATGGAGGGATGGTCACCTTTGGAGATAATGGCAAAGGAAAGATCATCGGGATAGGTAACATTGGTATCACTCCCTCCAAATACATTGAGAATGTTTTACTTGTTAAAGGTTTAAAGCATAACTTACTTAGCATTAGTCAATTCTGTGATAAAGGGTATAAAGTAAGTTTTGAATCATCTGCATGCATTGTGACGAGTCCTATTAACGATGGCATTAAATTTATAGGACATAGGCATGGCAATGTTTATATGGTAGACTTGAATGATTTAACTAAATTAGACATGCAATGCCTAGTTTCCTTAAATGCTAAAATAAATGAGACTAGTTGGCTGTGGCATCGTAGACTTGCACATATTAGCATGCATTCTCTTTCAAAATTAATCAAAAAGGATTTAGTTCTCGGTTTGCCAAAATTAAATTTTGAAAAGGATAGAATTTGTGATGCATGCCAATTAGGTAAACAAACTAGAATATCATTTAAATCCAAAAACACTATTTCAACTTCTAGACCTTTAGAGCTCTTACATATGGATTTATTTGGACCAACTAAAACCACTAGTCTAGGAGGAAAACGATATGGATTTGTAATAATTGATGATTACTCTCGTTTTACTTGGGTTTTCTTTTTAGCTCTCAAAAATGAAACTTTTCAAATTTTCACGAAATTTCATCGAAAAGTCACTAATGAAAAAGGGTTTTCAATTCAAAATATTAGAAGTGATCATGGAACAGAATTTGAAAATCATGACTTTGAAAATTTTTGTGATGAAAATGGAATTGGCCACAACTTCTCTGCTCCTAGGACACCCCAACAAAATGGGTAGTTGAAAGGAAAAATAGAACCTTAGAAGAAATGGCCCGTACCATGCTCTGTGAAAGCAACCTTCCAAAATATTTTTGGGCGGAAGCTATTAACACAGCATGTTACATTTTAAATCGTGCTTTAATAAGACAATTTTTAAAGAAAACCCCCTATGAACTTTGGAAAGGAAGAAAACCAAATATTGCCTATTTTCATGTTTTTGGTTGCCGATGTTTTGTATTAAATAATGGCAAAGAAAAACTTGGTAAATTTGATGCAAAATCAGATGAAGCAATCCTTCTAGGCTACTCCTCCACTAGTAAAGCATTTAGAGTGTTCAACAAAAGAACCTTAGTAGTTGAGGAGTCCATACATGTTGTCTTTGATGAATCTAACGATCTTCCTTCAAGGAAGAATAAGGGTGTTGATGATGCAGATCCACTAATAGAAGGTATGAAGGAGATCACTCTAAAAGATTCAGCAACTCCAGAAGACAAGGATCAAGAAGATGAACAAAATGAGAAAGGTGAAGAAATTCAAGAACAACCTCAAGGTACAAATGACTTACCCAAGGAATGGAGGTATGTTCACAACCACCCTAAGGAATTAATTATCGGAGATCCTATGCATGGGGTAAAAATACGTTCTTCACTTAGAGATGTACTTAATCATTGTGCTTTTGTATCTCAACTTGAACCTAAAACTTTTGAAGAAGCTGAAAATGATCATAACTGGATTAATGCTATGCAAGAAGAACTCAGTCAATTTGAAAGAAATAATGTTTGGACCTTAGTGAAAAGACCTAAAGATTATTCAATAATTGGCACAAAATGGGTCTTTAGAAACAAATTAGATGAGCATGGAAATGTAATTAGAAATAAAGCAAGACTGGTTGCTAAGGGATATAATCAAGAAGAAGGAATTGATTTTGATGAAACCTTTGCACCTGTTGCTAGATTAGAAGCCATTAGACTTCTACTTGCTTATGCTTGCTTTATGAAATTCAAACTATTTCAAATGGATGTTAAAAGTGCATTTTTAAATGGATATATTTCTGAAGAAGTATATGTAGAACAACCCCCTGGATTTGAAAATCATGCATTTCCCAATCATGTCTTTAGATTAAATAAAGCTTTATATGGTCTAAAACAAGCACCTAGAGCATGGTATGAAAGGCTAAGCAAATTTCTACTAAATAATGGTTTCTCAAGAGGCAATGTGGATACAACTCTATTTATTAAAAGAAACCAAAATGATATGCTAATTATACAAATTTATGTTGATGACATAATTTTTGGGTCTACTAATGAATCCCTTTGTCAAGACTTTGCTAAGCTTATGCAGGGAGAGTTCGAGATGAGCATGATGGGAGAACTCACCTTCTTCCTCGGACTCCAAATCAAACAATCAAAAGAGGGAATCTCCATCACCCAAAGCAAGTACACCAAGGAACTACTCAAAAGATTTGGAATGGAGAACTGCAAACCAATTGGCACACCAATGAGTCCCTCATGTAAGCTTGACAAGGATGATGAAGGTAAAAGCGTAGACTTAAAATACTATAGAGGTATGATTGGCTCATTATTATATTTAACTGCAAGTAGGCCTGATATCATGTTTAGTGTTTGCTTATGTGCAAGATATCAATCTAATCCTAAGGAATCTCATTTGAATGCTGTTAAAAGAATCCTTAGATACTTAAATGGTACACAAACTATAGGGTTATGGTACTCTAAGGACTCACAAATTAATTTGTTAGGATATTCTGATGCTGATTTTGCTGGATGTAAATTAGATAGAAAAAGCACAAGTGGAACTTGCCAATTTCTTGGAGTTAACCTAATCTCATGGTTTAGCAAGAAACAAAATTCGGTAGCACTGTCTACGGCTGAGGCCGAATACATTGCAGCCGGAAGTTGTTGTGCTCAAATCTTGTGGATTAAGCAACAACTCGAAGATTTTGGAATCAAACTTAATGAAACACCAATAAAATGTGATAATACAAGTGCTATAAATCTATCTAAAAATCCAATACAACACTCAAGATCTAAACATATTGAGATAAGACATCATTTTATAAGAGAACATGTTCAAAACAAAAATATAATTATTGAATATGTTTGCACTGAAAATCAATTAGCTGATATCTTTACAAAGGCCCTTAGTGAGGAAAGATTCTGTGAAATTAGGAGAAATCTAGGAATTCTAGATCCATTTGTCTGAAATTTCTCAATTTCCAAAGAATAGATGTCAAAATCTCTTAGAGCTCAATTTTCAACATCTATCCTAGTTCCAAAAGCTCAGGTTTATCACTCTAAAAACTTATCATTGAGCAAAATTCTTTCTCCCAAAATTTTGAATTTTTCTGGAATTTATTTGCATTTTTCCTGATTTTCTGAACTTCATGAGTCGACCCCCATGAGTCGACTCAATGGCAAACTTGTAAATCCCACCAACTTCCATCGGGTTCATTGTTTTTAAAACGGGAAACCTGTTTATGAGACGACTCATCTTCTCGTCGTCTTCCTTCCGAAAGCCGTCCTCTCCAAACTTCTGTTTTGCTCCAAATTCAAAGATTAATTTCGAGGCAATTCTCCCTCCTTCTCTCCACCAAAAATCGCCTCCTTGAAAAGGATTTTTCTGTGCATTCTCGTAGTGTTTGGCGCGGGTGGAACGTGCCCTAGAACTTCACCGTTCATTCAAAATCCACTTCTTTTTTCCACCAAAATTCTTCTTTACTCTTTAGTGATCCCTCCTCCACTGAATTCAAGTCTTCTTGTCTGCTACCTTATTGGATATGGCTCCAAAGATGAAACTTCCCCAAAGAAGGAAATCAATCCGAGAGCCTGAGGAAATTGTCCGAAAGAAAAGGCATGCTCAGTCTTCCACTGTTCCCAATCCAGTTTCAGTACCTGCTCAAGGTCCCTCTCAACCCTCCATAAGCCCCAATGTAAATCTTCTTTCTGATAGAAAAGTAGAAACCGGGAAAAATATAGATTTTCGGTTCTTTGAGAAAGAAGGCTTTACTTTTGCTACCAAGATCAAAAATCAAGGATGGGAACTTTATTGCTCTCTTAAGGAAGTCACCTATGTTGATCTAGTCAGAGAGTTCTACCAGAACCTAAATTATGGAAACGGATCTGTGACTTCAACTGTAAAGGGGATTGACATCTGTTTGGATTCTAGGATATTGGGAGAGATACTTCAGTTGCCTAGTGAAGGATACTCATATATGGAACTCCCAATTAAAGAAGAAGGGATCAGAATTATCTTAGGAGAAGATTTTTCAGGAAGTTTAAACAGATTGGAAGCAAAGCTACTGTCCATTGAAATGAGGGTCCTGCATCAGATTGTGACAAAACTTTTCTTTCCTAGGAGTGGTAGACATGACTTACTATCTGGCAGAGATGTATGTGTCATGTTTCATATCATCACTCAGACCCCCTTAAACCTCCCTACACTTATGATAGAGGCCATGAGAGAAACTTTGAACAGATCCAAGGCACACTTGCCTTATGGTATGGCCCTTACTAGAGTTTTTAGGAGGTTTGGAGTTAGCTGTGAAGGGGAGACACCTACCAAGCTCTCACATGTGGACACTTTCAACCAACACAGCCTGCACCGAATGGGAATTACAAAGACTGTTGGTGGTTGGATCAAGGGCTCTGAAGAAAGAGCTGAGGAGAGAGCTGAGGAAAGAGCTGAAGACAGAACTGAAGGCAGAGTAGAAGAAGAAGGTCCAACTTCTCCTGTACATGATTTCAGGGCAGCTTCACCAGATACCCAGTTCATTCATGATACTGAGGCTGGCCCTTCTGAGTTTACTAGGATGCCCACACCAGTGTATCAGCCAGAGAGCAGAGCACCTCATTCAGAGTTCAGACTGGCTGACGATCAGATCGAGCATATATTTCAGCGTGTGGCTTCTTTGTTGTCTAGCCAGTGGAGTAGTACTTCTTTTGCACCTGGAGCTACTTCTTCTGATCAGACCATTACTCCCCACATCTCCACTATATTTCAGATGATTTCAGATCAGTCCGTCAGGATACAGCAGCTTGAGGATACTGTCTGGAGACTTACTGGCAGAGTTCTTGACTTGCAGGGGCAAGTCCTTGCATTGGCCCATCCCCAGCCACAGGAGTCTACTATTGAGGTCACAGACCTCACTGCAGAGGCTGGCAGGCTCAGAGGAGCACTAGAAGGTGGATATGAGCTACTGAGGAAAGAGATCCGAGGATCAAATGAGCATGCTACCACCCAGTTCACTGCTCTACTTCAATCTGTTTCCAGAGCACTGAACGTACTTGATTCTATTAGACTCACCCTTTCTATTCAGTCCCTAGCATCTCAGCGTTCTCAGCCACCCAGTTCATCTCGTTCTCTTGCTCGTGGCAGAGGCAGACGGGGTAGAGGACGCACTTCTGATCCATCATCTCCTCACCCTATATCTGATGACTCCGATCCATGATTTGTCTTGATCATTGACTTATCTTGATCTTTACTAGGTTCTAGGAGTTAGTATCTTGTTCTAGGATCTATACCTTGGGGCCATGTATTGACATTTAGCTGGTTGAATTTTATGTATTGAAACAATTATGATATAAATGGAATCATCTTTTACCTATATTTCTACCTCTTTGTAATGATTATATTTTGGTTATATTTCAATCTCCGATACATCTGTTGAAATATTATCTTCTCCTTATTGTTGTTTGCTATTGATAATTGCTATATTGAGGGGGAGCAAACATCTGTGAAAAACTCTAAAGAGGAAGAAATTAAAGAATATTTTCAGAAAAGGAAAAGAAAGAGTTAACTATGTTTGATGATGTCAAAAAGGGGGAGAAATTAAAATTAAACAAAAATTGAAATTAGACAAAAAGCAAAACCCTAAATTATGAGAAAATGGGGGAGAAATTAAAACAAATATTGAAGAAATTAAACAAATATTGGAGAAATTAGACAAAAACAAGGATTGCAAGATTAAACAAAACTTTGAGAAATTTTGCTATCGAAATTTGGTATCAGACAGAGAAATTTGGTATCAGACAGAACTTTAATCCATCAAAAGCAAAATCATGAGTATAATGCAAATAAGTATTTTTTTTATATATATGCTCTGATATTCAAACTTGCTTTTGAAATTTTACTCACCTTGAGACATCAATAAGAAATTTGTTTTACTCTGATACATCCTACAATTTCTTTCAACTTGATCTGATACATGATAACATTTGATCCGATACAGTGTGAAGGTTTCTCTAAAATATTATAACATTTGCTCGGATACTGTATGAAATTTTCTCTGATACATTAAAATTTTCTTGCTCTGATACATTATAAAATCTTTTCTGATATCATTGTAAAAATTATTTTTGCTCTGATACATAGAAAAAGTTATTTATCTTCTCTTGCTCTGAAATATCTTGAACTCAAAATGATCTAATACCCTTTTCAAATCTTTAAGAAAATGGACAAACTATTTTTGCATTTATATTACATGCCAAAAGAATCATACTCTTTTCAAGCATATACACCCATAATGGATTCTTTTGAAATTAATGCTTTAACATAAATATTTTTGTTCATATGTTTTGTCATCATCAAAAAGGGGGAGATTGTTGCTCCTAGATTGATTTTGATGATTACAAAGCAGATTGAAGGGATACAAACAATTGAAAAAGTCCTTATGCTCTTCAAGGGCAAAATCGTAATTTTGCTAAAATCCTGATTTGATAGTACCATTTGGTAGAACAAATGATTTGAAATCTATTGGTGAAAATTTTATTGTGTTTGGACTAATATTTTTGAAGTTATGAAGGTTTAAAGTGCATGAGTCGACTCATGAGTCAACTCATGGCACTATGAGCTGAATGGCACGAAAAAATTCCCATGGCACGCTGGATTTTTTGGCTTGGCACGACCTGTGAGTCGACTCATGAGTCGACCCACAAGGCATGAGTCGACTCATGAGTCGACCCCTGCTGATTTGAACCGAAAAATTCAGAAATCAGATCTTCTGGTCTGTTGCAACAGAAGTCGACTCATGAGTCGACTCCTGAAGCATGAGTCGACTCATGAGTCGACCCCTGCGACGGAAAATGTCAGCAACGGCTATTTTTTTATCCGTTTTAATTGCCATTTATGCTTCCTAAAAATCCTCTAACGGCTCTTTATCTGCCTAAATTGTTTTCTCTTGCTTCTAATGCTACAAAATGCTTTAAATGATGAAAGAAATTGCAGATTAAATAGCGGATCAAACGTGAAATCAAATGAAGAGAAAAGAAGAGAAGAAAAGAGAGGAAAAAGGGAAGAACAGAAGAGAGGATCCGAAATTTGCAAGAAAAAGCCTGAGATCAAAGAAATATCCATAGAGAAAAAGAGAGAGGATCCACAATATACCAGAGAGATTGTGAAAGAGAAAAGGAAGATCTTTCAAGGAGAGAATTCTTCACGCCTATCGTTTCAACCTTGATCTAGAGATCGTTCAAAGCTTTCAAGAGATCTTCAATCAACAATCAACCTCTTCTCAAGCGTTCAACCGTTCATTCATCTTGAGAAAATCTGAAAAAGGGGTTCTTCATTTGAGTAAAGCTTTTATTGTTATATTTGCTCATTTAAGGAGCTGTTTTTGTATTCATCTGTGCTCTAAATATTCTTACTCTTTGTGAGTTTTTGCTCTTGTTTTTGGAGGATTTCCAAAACAAGGAAAGGTTGATCCGAACCTGAAATCGGAGTGTTGTGGGTTGGCTTGTACCCGGGAAACAAGTGTTCTAGCTTGGGATAGCTAGGGTCGGAGTTTCCGACGTCCTGTATTCTAGCTTGGGATAGCTAGTGTCGGAGTTTCCGACGTTTTGTATTCGGGTTGAATACAAAGGATAGTGGATTAAAATTCCCAAGTGGGATCTTGGGGAGTGGACGTAGGTGCAAGGTTAGCACCGAACCACTATAAATCCTTGTGTTTGTGGTGTGCTTTATCGCTTTATCTTATTTATATCCTTGCAATACTGCTTTAGTTAATTAATATTGATTTAAAGCCATTATTTTGTTCTTCATAAGTTATCTGTTGGGCTTAAAATTTTTAGAAACCCAATTCACCCCCCCTCTTGGGTTGCATAGCTGGGCAACAGTTAGGCATCTCGTGGCACCGAAGACTCCTTCCTCGGAGGAGCACGATTGGGCCCTGAGGAACCGCCGACCATTTGTTGGGCGAGAATGGCCTCGGTTCGGTCGTGCTTCAGAGCTGGGGCTATGCTCCTCTTCTTCCTCTTAGCACCCGACGAAAAGCCTCAACATCCTCAGGCCTCATAGCTGCATAGAAGATGAGGTTAGTCAAAAGAGAAGAGTACCAAACTGGAAAAGAATCAAAACTCACATACTCGTAGGATCGATCGAGCTCAACCCGACCTTGAACAAGTTCTCTCCAGTAAAGAGCTTAGTTAGCAAAGGGGGAATGAGGCAGAAGATTTGTGCCAATGTCTTCTCCTTAACGTCTGAAAGATTGGGAGCTTTGACTGCCGACCTCTTAGGCCAGTGCCATGAGGTATTGAAATCCTAGAATTGCTAGATCGAGACAAAGAAAAATCACTACTTTCAGTTATGTACCGAGGAAGGAGCACCTCAGAAGAGATGCCATCCCTTTTGAGGAGATGCATACCACCACCCCATCTCCTTAGGGTGCTCTTTCAGTGTGAAGCAAGCCCTAAAGAGGCGAGAGATCAGTTCGACTCTGAGGAGAAGACAGTGGACCAAGAAGGCAAATATTTGATGCCATGGGTTCGAAGCTATACTGTAGGGACTGACTCAGTACGTGTTATGTAGCTCTACAACTAAGTAATGAAAAGGTAGCCTAAGGCCAACCTTTAGTGATTCCTCAAAAAGGCCTACTTGACCTTGACGTGGAAGAGCTATGCACTATCCGGGAATGGTGACCTCCAGCCTGAATTTGGTTAGGATTTAGTACCTTAGTCTAATGACCTCCAAATCCTCTGGAGGGAGGACAGAGTTTACCCAAAATAGACCAAAGTCAGGCATCTCGCTCACTTCGGATCTACTCGAAGAAGAAGCCACATCGGACTTGAGGTCCCCGTCTCTTGGGTCTGAAGGGAAGCATGATAGTTTTGTGCATATATTTTTAAAATTTTATAATAGAATATATATAAATTAAATAATTTAATCTATAATATATGTATAGATCAAATCTAAAACTACCATACAAGATCTATGATATGAACTAGCATGCATATATGTAAATCTGAAATCTAAAATTCAGCAAACATAGATCTTATCTATATTATATTTAGATCATATCTAAATATGAATTGAGTTCAAAACTCGATATCTAAGTATGGATAGTAGATCACCGCATCCAAAATCTATGATAATTGATTTTTTATGATGCTCAGCAGCCACACACGCATCCGATCTCTACAGATATCCACACGAAGCTTTCGTACTGATCGATCTCCTCGAGAATGCTAGCTCATGAAGATATTTTTTGTTGGTTGATCTAAGAGAAATATGAAGAAGATGAAGAATAAGAAGATCTTCTTCTTTTCTTTCAGGATCCATGCATCAGATCTTTATAATAGAGATTAAGAAAAAAAAATTTTCATCTTAGTTCTCCCACACACAAGAGAGAACCTTTCTCTCTTCCTTTCACACCTTTAAGAAAAACTTTTCTTCTTTGATTTTTTATAATAGAAATTAGATCTAATCTGATTTCTTATATAAAAAATAATATAATTTTTTATGCTCTAAAAAAATCAAAAAGAAAGATCCAAGAGAAGAACCGTTCTTCTCTTTTTTTCTCCCTTTTTCTCCTTGATCTAGAGCTCTAGGAAGTCCCAAACACCCAATCAGATTTTTCTGATACTTTTTCTCTAAATTTTCATATTAAAAATTAGATCTAATCCAATTTTTATACTAAAAAAAAAAAAAATCTAAGAGTAGAACTCCTTCTCCAAGACTGCGCACAAAAAAAAAGATCTTTTTTCTTCCTTCTTTTCTTCTCATTGGGAAGAACCTTTCTTCTTCAAATTTTTATTATCAAACTAGCAAGAGGGCCTCTCTTTGATGCCTCAGAACCAGCAGCAAATCCTCACAAAAATCCTTCAAAAGGGGTTGGAGAAGAGGCTTAGGTGTGTGGGATTTGGGGTGTCCAACTCTTGGACGTCCCCTTCTTTTTAGGTGACAAAGTGAGAGGGGAGGGGCACCTTCTTTTCACGCAATTACAATGGGGGCATGGCACTTTCTTGGGGCATGGGTTTTTCACTATGAAAGGAGAGGAGGCATGAAGAATTAATAGGCACATGGGTTTTTCAGTGGTTATGAGTTGGCTAAGTCCTATTTCAAATAGGACTCATGATTCTTGGTCAAACTCTAACTAATTCTTGGATCCAATCCTAACTAGCTTAAGAATTAGTTATAATAAACTAACTTATTAGGTCCTAGCTAAATTAAAAAATTAATTAGATCCTAATCTAATTAGAAAGTTAGTTAGATTAAAATTTCATCTGTGGGAAGCATTTTTTATCTCATCTTATTGGACATCAGAGAAGCTTTTGATAAATAGGATTTGATCCAATCAAGCCTATTATCCAATAGAATTTGATCCAATCAAACTTAAATCAAATTAAATTAAATGCTATTCAACTCAAAATTTGATTTGTGTCTCTAAGATCAATTGAAATAGGTCCTGTTATCCATTAGGACTAGATCTAATCAATCCAAAGCAAACCTAATTGAATCTAATTCAATTAGATCTGATCTAATCTCCATTGCTCAATCAAATTGAGTCAATTAATAATCAAATTATTAATTAATTCTTTCTCTAATTTACCAACCATTAGTAAATAATTTATTGCAATCTTTACATAGGATTAATCATTAATCACATTGATAATTAAATCCTTCAACGATTCATAATCGTTGATCAGCCATTTGATCAAACAGGTACTTCTTTGCATGTGACCCCATAGGTTCGAACCTAAACTGGTAGCACAAGAATAATTTCTGTATCAATTAATGTAACCATCTAGCAATGAGATCCGACGTCCGGATAGGCTGAATGTATGCTTAGCAACACTCTAGAACCTATGTGAATATGGTTACTGTATAATTCATTTCTTTGACTGTTGATGCTCTAGGATGAATTAGGGTTAAACTGTTAACCCTAGATGAGTGGTCCATATTGTGTCTCAATCTCAAAAATTTTATGACTTCTCACTCGGACTACTTTGATCAGAGTTTTGCTGAATTGAAATATAGTGATGCATCATCTTCAATTTTACTTAGAGCGGTCAATCTCATCTTGACTCACACTCAGACTTCACAAGTACTTGATTATACCTAAAAATTTTTCAACATCGAATTAAAAATTTGGATAGTCTGGTATTAAAGTATAGTGAGTTGCTTGTAAGTCCCGAGGCAGCCTCAGATCAGAGGGATACTTATATCTATATCTCATCAGAGCAATCTTTGACAGCAGAGTGCTCCAGAATTGGTCATGCTTAGTGAAATATACTCCTATATTTCATCCATATGCCATATCCATGTCACCACACGTCTTGGTTAAGAGGACAACCAACTAATATGACATATAACGATCTACACTCGATACAATTATTATCTTTGTAATAATTGTATCATTTGGTTGCGAATAGGATTTAAAAATTACATGATAAATTCTCTTTTATCATTTTAAAAGTAGCTCTAAGGACTTCATCATAACATATGAGTTCTATTTAGGAAGATGTATTCCTTATGATGAATCTACCACATAATATTTATCATTTTATAATTCATATATATGTATAGAGCACAATCATCTACAACCTAGATGATTGACTTTAGGATATATTTCTCAACAACTCTCACTTAGACTAAAGTCAATCAGATTGGTATTAAATACCCATCTTCTATTTGTGATCATCGAACTCCTTAAATGCGATTGCTTTAGTCCATGGGTCGGCCAAGTTCTTCTTTCAGTTGATCTTCCTAAGGTCGACTTTACCTCAATCTTTTTAGATAAGGTGATTGTAATACAGAAAGTGTTTGGTTCTCAGATAAAATATTAGTTCTTTAGTTTGAGCTATGGCTCGAGTATTGCTATCAATACAGAAAGACTGGACCATCAATGAAGGATGCCACTCTAAGCTCGCTAATAAACTTTCATAACCAAATAACTTCTTCACCAGCATCAAATACCGCAAAGAACTCTGTATCGTAAATAAAACTAGCTATTGAATACTGCATGAAATCTTTCCAGCATGTCGCTCCTTCTTTTAGGGTAAAAATATAACCTGACACATTTTTATCATTTCGATCTAATTAAAATCTGAAATCAATATTCTACATATTTTAAGTCAGATTCTCCATAAATGAGCCATTGGTCCATAGTATTTCATAAATACATAAGGATGGTTCTCATAACCTTCCAAACCTTTATGGAGAACAGAGATGACAATCAACTTTTTATTCTTTGTAATGTAGGAATGTCATTTCCGATTAAGAGAATTTCATCTACAAACAATACAAAGAATGCTATTATAAAACTATCAGCCCATTTGTACATATAAGATTCTGCTTCATTCTCAATGAAATCATACATTCAAAACATATGTTCCAACTTCGAGAAGCTTAATTCAATTCAAATGGACTTGAGGATTGTCAAAAGAAAAAATATCTTAGCATAGTCAACACTATAACTTTGATAAAATCTTTTGGCAACAAGACAAAATTAATAGATCTCCATCTTTTTATCTACACCTTTTACCTATTTAAAATTTACTTACACCCTATGGATCTTACCCCTTCAGGTAAATCAACGAATGTCTATACATCATCGATCTTTATGGACTTCATTTAAGATTTAATGGCTCTAAGCCAATTCTCAAAGTTAGATCTCTGTATGGCATCCGTATGGGAGATCAAATCTCCATCTTGAATCTAGAAATCAAAGTATCTGTTCGGCTGACATAGTACTCTATTATATCTACTCAAGGATGCCTTTGCATTGGGCTTCAAATTTGATCTAATCAACTTTGGTTCTGTTGGTTTATGTGTCAGAGTCAGTTCCTTTACCTTTCAAGCTTCACTAAGCTTATTCTTAATGACATCAGTTTCTTTACCAAGAAACTTCTTTTGCAAAAAGAATGCCTTAAGATTCACGAACATCTTATGTCCATTAGGAAGGTAGAAGAAATATTTCTAATATCTTTGGGATATCCTAAAATAATATTTATCAGATCAAAATCTAAGCTAGTCAGTTTGTGAATATTTTATATAAGCTCGACACCCCAAATCCTAAGATAAGAGAGCATCAAATTATCCAAGTTCATATCTCATATGAAGATTTGGTGATCAATTTATTTGGAACATTCTTGAGCACATATCAAGTAGTCTCTAAAATATAATCTCAGACAAACTAGCAAGCCCCACAGTGGATCGACCCATATCTAACAAAGTTCGATTCCTCCTTTCAGACATCCTTTTAAATAGTGGTGTCCCAAGAGAGGTCCATTGAGAGAGAATCTAATTCTCTTCAAGATATGTCAAAAACTTACTATAAAGGTATTCACTTCATCGATCTAACTAATGAGTTCTAATACTCTTTGCAGTTTATTTTTCTACCTCATTACAGAATCGTTTAAATATTTCAACCGATTCAAACTTGTGCTTCATAAGCAAGATATACCCATACCAAGATAGATCATCTAAAATTTTAATGAAGTAGTAAAATTCTCTTCTGGTACTCATGTTCATGAGTACAAATACATCAATATGTATCAAACTCAAAATATTACTGGCTCATTCATCCATTTCATTAAAAAGTGACTAAGTCAACTATGCCAAAAATAGGCTTTAGTGACATTATCTAATCTAGAGTGCTAGTTAGACGTATACTTTATGCTAACAGACTATGGTACTGAGTTTATGTCATTTTCAATTATCTACTCATTATTGCAGTATCATTCACAATGATATTACAATAATCATTCTTATTGACACCATCAATAAAATTGGACAATAGTGACAATAACTTAAAATGACATCTTCAGGATTGAAAATAAACTTGATGCTTCCAAATGTTAAGACTAGAATAGACTTTCATCTCTTATATTCAAGAGTCTCTTGTCATTTTCAAATTTTTTACTATCCTAAAGTCTTTTGCAACTATTTGCAAATATGACTAGTACTGTCGGTATCCTATACCTAGGTAGTAGTATTACCAATAGAGAAATTTCAAAAAATTATCATATAACTATCTTGACCAGCAATCATTTGCTGATTTTTCTTTTAAGTCTGTTTGGATTAATCTTAGACTTCTTGATTAATTTAGCTCAAGAACTATATTCAACTTCTGATATTGGCTATCAAAGTTAGGTCTGATAATGTTGTCACTGTCTAATAGTGAATAAAGTGATAATTTTTTAGCCATTTATGAAAAGAGAACAATTGACCTATTAGTATATGAACTATTTTAAGCCTAAAAATTTGGACTTTAGTCTAAATATCCTCTCACTATTTGATATAAATTGGTAGCCTCTACCTCCAATTCGAGGAATTACCTAAACTCTTTGACAGGTACTAGAATCTACATAGACTGCATTCGGGCCTGAGTGTGGCTCGACCAACCCTGCATCCATGAGTAGGTTCCTAATCAATTATTTCTCTAAATAATTTGTAGCAATCTAATTTTGCCCTAGGTATCTCTTCAGCAGGCGTGTGGCACTTTCATTGAAAAATCTGACTAATTTTGCCTAAGTCCGAGTGTAGATTGGTCAACCTAACCATTGATCTGAAGGATACAACAAGATGGTCATATAATGAATGGTGATTCCAATACCCAATAGACACCAGGCGTGTGGCATCTTCAATACCTATTTAAAATATTGGATACATTATCATGCATCTTAATGGGAGGATATGATCAAATTATCTCAATAACTAGCTCATTTTATGGATTTAATAATTTAAAAAATTTGATTAATATATTTTAGAAGTAATCAGTCGACCTACAAATCATAAATCCTCTCACTGATTTTCACTGACTTCACTAGGTCATGTAAAAGACTAAAGAGTAGCTGGTCCAACCGGCAAGTCATAAATCCTTCTACTGACTTTACCAAGTCATGAGAATGACTAGAAACAAGTTGATCCAGGGCACCTAAATTAGTTATACTGATTAATCTTAACGACATAGGTCAACTCGAATCACTTAGTGATCTAATCAGTCCAATGATTCGAGCTCAACTATTGAGACACAATCAAAGTCCATTTAGTCTAATCAAAGATATAGACTCAACCAACTACAACTATTATATTTGATCTAGAGTATCTTTGATCTAATCTAAATCAACTATTGGTTAGATCAGATCAACTACCCTTTTAGTCTATAAAGTCTTTGATTTTAACCTTAGGTCTAACCTAATTAAAAGGATCTGATTTGAGCTAACCCATGCCCCATATTTTATACAATATTATTAGATCTTTAATCATAATTCTATATCTAAAATATATTTCTTAGTTCTTAATTAAGTATAGCATTAATATAGATTAAGATTATTAATTAAAACTATTTCAATTTTTATAAAATAATTTTATATCATTTTTATACAAAATTTTTGATCTGAAAACTAGGTCAGCTCATCCTTGAATAGAGTCGACTCACTTTAGTGGGTTGACAAAGTCTAATACTTGATCAACTAACTGATCATGAATAGTAATTATTACTATTCAGCTTGAGATAATTGGATCGGGTCAGTCAGTACTAAGCCGACTAAACCAGATGACTAGGTCGACTCAATTCAAAACTGAGTCGACTTAGTTGGTGTGTCAATAGGTATCATATAGTTTCAGATCTAAAAATTCTCACATAAACTAAAATAAAATCAATCATAACAAACTTTTAGATCATATCTAAATATTTTATGATTTTAAATTTTATTTTTCATGGTTGTTGGTGCAGAATTCCATCGACGCTGGAGAAGCCGGAGTTGAGATGACTGCGGCTGCCACTGGGACCTGCAAAGAAAGTCTAAATCGGAGTTTGGGTGCTCTGGCAAGACCCTCCGACACTCAAGTCAGTACTCTGCTTCAACAAAAATGGAGTGCTCAAATGAGATTTTGACAGAATTTCGAGATAGAGTTTAAAGCTTAGAGAAGAACGTATCTGGGGGTCCCTTTTATAGATGAAAAGCATAACTGATTGACAGCGACGTCTGTAACCGCCTGGTAGTGGGCCGTTCAGGGCCACACGGAGTTTGTTACAGAGAGTAGTGGCGTCAGGGGGCCGTTCAGGGCCATATGGAGTTTGTTACGGAGAGTGGAGTGGTGTCCATTATCGTGACTTGCCAGAGAGTGGTGGAGCCATACGGAATCTGTTACAGAGAGTGGAGTAAGATAGTGGCCATTGTCGTGACTTGCCAGAGAGTTCAGATCTGTCGGTTGAAGCTCGGTCGGGATGTCTGATGGAGCGGAATGGCCCTCTATCTCATCAATCCAGGAGGAGCTCAGATATTTTTGAGGTTGCTGATGGGTCTACTGTTGTTGGGTGCCTAGAGCGCTGATGCTGCAAGCGGGAGTCACCTGCTATAGAAGCTTGGATGGGGACTTTCTGTTGGAGAAGTCTGATTTCATGAGGAATCCGACAGAGGGTCGGTCGGTAGTGGGCTTCGAATGATGTTGGGGAGGTATGACAGACATCGGAGGTGGTCGGTCGTTTGTAAAAATCCAGCTGCTGGAGCCCGTCTATTGTAGAAGTTCATCTGGAATCCATCCACTATGGAGGTTCAGATGGAGTTTGATTCTTGTAGAAGGCTGAAAGGAGGCTGCATATTATAGAGGCTCAATCAAAGATTGATTGTCGTGGAAGCTCGATGTAGTGACCTGGTCGGTGGAGCCTGTCTCGTTGTAGAAGCTCATCTGTGATCCATCCACTGTAGGAGTTCGACTGAAATCTGATTCTCGTAGGAGCTCGGATGGAATCCGGAAGGTGGTCGACCGTCGTAGAAACTTGGATGGAGTCTGATTACTGTAGAAATCCTATTGTTGGAGAAGCTCGGATATTGACGAAGTCCAGAAAAAGTTCGGAGTAGAGTCGTCCGTGGCTGGAAGAAGTCTGGAAGGGATTCGGAGAATAGTCGATCACTGTAGAAAATCGGTTGATAGTGAAGCCCAGAGAGCATTTGGAGCAGTCCGGTAGATGAATGGAAAAGCTCATTGTCGGAGAAGTTCGGATGGTATTATGGAAGCTCGGATGGTCGAGGGAGTTTAGAAAGACGCCACACAAGGTCGGAAGCCGAAAAAGTCCTGGAAGGGTCGGCCTTTTACAAACTTCGGCTGGAGGTATTTTATACCCAACACTAGTCTCCCTACTTTCGAGTTTGGGTTTCGAATGAAAGAAGTACAAAAAAATTTTCACAGCCGAAGTTGCCTCTCTTGATTTTCGCACTCGGTGGTTTCCAGATATTTTGGCATTTGGCGCGCTGGTGTCGGAGCCTTTTCAAATCGAGACGATCCGAAAAGATTTTTTCGAAATTTCCACTGGACCGTTGCTCTAGGTATGGTGCAATAATGATTTTGTCAGCTGTCAGCCATTTTCAGCTGCCTGCCATGGTGAGTGGGACACGTGGTGAGTGTAGGTCGGCCAGAGGAGATCCACAATCATTACTACACCAGGCCCTGTTGCGTATTTAAACCCGCTCCCCCCTTTCAAGGATTTCACTTTGCCTGAGAGTCCTGTTGGTGCCCTTCTTCTTCCCTGAGAGTTCCATCCTGTTCGGTCTTAGGCATTCTTCGAGTCGATCTCCATGTCCACATCTCTGCACTTCTCTGACCAACCTAGGTTAGTTCCAGAACTCCCCTCTTCGCTTTTTCTGTTGCTGTTCTTCTTCTATTTTTCTTCTATTACATTCTGCCTGTTCAGTTTTCTGCGAGTGCCCCATCTCTTATTTTTCCCAATTTTTTTAGGATTTTTAGGGTTTTTGCTCGATTCACAATGTCCTCCAGCACTTCCTCCTCTAGCAGTTCTAGGAGTTCATCCGTCCCAGCTCCCCAAAACTTTAGTTCTATAGACGAACCTCATTCGATCTTTGTACCAGACACCATCCCCAGCTCTCTGACTCCGGAGGAACTCTCACTGATTAGGATTCAGTGTGGGATCCTCCAGAGTACGAGCTGGAGCTTCCCGGGCCAACTGGCCGGGCCAGCGCTCCTCCCCCTGGCTGCTTCTGTTTATACCAAGAAGCTTTCCGCACCGGGCTTCGACTTCCTCTCCTGTCTTTTGTCATCGCTCTCTTTCACTTTTTAAACATTTCTTTAATTTCTGTAGCGTCGAACTCCTTTAGATTTCTGATAGGGTTTCTTTCCCTCTGTTGCCTAGCCGAAGTCCAGCCAACCCTTTCTCTGTTCAGGAATTTCTATACTTTCAAGCGTCACCCTTCGACAAAGGACTGGTGGTACTTCTCCCTCCAGTTTGGTAGAAAGAGGTTGTTGAAAGGTGCCTCCTCTTCTATCCACAACTGGAAGGAGAGGTTCTTCTACGTTTGATGCCCAACCTTGGAGCTGGGATTACTCCCCTGGGGCTCTCTGAGGGATTCCGTCCGTCGGGCTTCTAGCCTGGAAAGGGACGACCTCGAAGCCTCCAACAAGCTTGAGGCCTATCCAGCCCCCCTCCTCTCTGAACTTTTGAAGGAACAACTCTTGTTCAACATCGGTCTGAGCCCTCTTGACCCTGTCGGTACTATCAATATTATATATATATATATATATATATATATATATATATATTTTTTTTTTGCTTCCCCTATCTCTTATTCTATTTCTGAGCCGTGTCGATCTTCTTTTATTGCAGACATGGACACAGACGTGGCTCGAAGGTTAGTCCAGGGTCTCAAGACCCACAAGAGAAAAGGCGCCGCGACTTCGGGGTCAACGAAGAGAGCCAGGACAGAAGAGATGAGCTCATCCACGCCTGCTCAGGTGACCGTTGCCGTCGACGCCCCCTCTGACGTCGAGCCCGAAGTCCCCCGAGCCTCTTCACGGAGCCCCTCGGTCGAGGTTTTCGCACCAGAGGCTCATCCCGAGGGGGCATCGGGGGCCGAAAGGAAGAGGAGAAAGAAGACCCTGGCCTGCAAGAGCTGCAGCCGCAAGGCTGCCATCGAGGGGGCCGGCGGCTTTGAGGAAGATCTGGGGGAAAATTTCTTCAACAATAGAGATTTAATAAAGAGGCTGGTCGAAGGGTACATTCTGCCCGAGGTTGTCCCTAGGATCGTCCTTGCTGATCCTGAGCTGCGGGTCTGGGACTCTCTTAGATCTTTTCTCGAGATAGGTCAATTCACTTTTTCTTTCTTCTTGCTTCTTTACTTAGTTTACTCCTTAACCTTTATATTGACTCCCCGGCCTCTCTTGCAGATTGGACACCAGCACATCGCCAACGTTGAGGTGATGAAGATCGCCAAGAGGGAGGCAGCCCAGGCGGAGGAAGGTCGCCTGGCCGAGGCCACCCACCTCGAGGAGAAGATCGTCGAGGTCACAAATCTCTAGGAGGCACTGCAGAAGGAGGGACAAACCTCGTCTGATCTGAGGGCTGCCTTGGAGGAAGAAAGAAAGAAGGCAGAGGCCGAGGTCTCCGAACTGAAGGTGCAAGTCTCCGAGCTGAAGGTGCAGATCCCGTCCCTAGTCTCGGAGGTAGGGGCCCGAGCAGTGGAGGAGTTCAAAACCTCTTCCGAGATGGAGGATCTGCAGGTCCAGTTCGGTCAGGAGGCCTTCATCAAGGGTTTTGAGCTCTGCCAAGAGAAGGTGGCCGAAAAATTTTCTGAACTGGACCTCGGCTTCCTTGATGAGGCGTCCGACGATGAAGCTGGGCCTTCCAAAGCCGCTGTCAGTCCTCCTCCAGTCGGAACCTCTCCGATCGCTATGGTTACCACGGTCGACCTTCCGGGGGCGTCGAGCACCTCCACTTCTGTCCCAGAGGTCCGAAACCTCTAATTTTGTATTTTTCCTTTGTGGTGACTTTTTTTTGTTCTCTTGTACTTTAAAACTATTTAATCAATGAAATCGGATTCTTCTTTATAGAGAGCTCCTTTTTCTTCTTCTGCATTTTTTTTCCTTCTCTTTTGTCTTCTTGCACTAATTTGAGTTGTGGCGCTCTTGTCTCCCAACGACAGTGCCCTGCCGAAGCCCTTCCCCTACCACAGGGGATTTCTCTGCAGTCGATGATCGGGGACCTCAGAAGGAAAGTTTATCACTTAATGAAGAAATCCAAGAAGCTAGATGACGAACTTCATCGGTTGAGGAAAAGCCACTCAGAAGTCACTGCGGAGGCTACTCAGTTTCGGGACCTTCACAAGAAGGGTTTCATGGAATACACCCGGAGGAAGGCTGACTTCGTGGCGGAGCTTGAGGAACTCTGAAAATACGCCAGCGACCGATCTTGGACTCAGGCTTCCAAGATCAGCTCTCTTGAAGTCGAGCTGGCGGCTGCACGAGAGAAAATCAGCCAATTGGAAGGGAGCTCATCCTGGCTCACAACTCAAACCGATCGTGATCGAGACTGGTCGAAAAAACTCTCCGACCTTCAGAAGCAGCTACAGGATGCCGAGGTGAACTATAACGCCTATCGAGTCGGCTGGTGCGGGCAAATAGATGATTGTCGAAGGAAGCTCAAGATGGCGACCGATGAAGTTGCCCGCCTTCAGAGACAGTTGTCTGAGAGAGTCCAGGCCGTCTCTGCACAAGGCTCCGATGAGCTCCACTCCTTGAGGGAGACCATGGCAGAACTGTCTGTGACCCTTAGGCGGGAGAAGGCTGAACTACAGTGGCTGAAGATTCAGCTGGCCCATGAGCAGCAGGCGGTCAAGGATGCCGAGACGGAGTCTGAGGTCCTGAGAAAGAGGCTCCGAGAGTCGAAGGGCGAAAACCGGTGGTTCCACCAGTTGTACCAGGAGATGCTGCTAAGAAAGATGGAACTGAAAGAAGAGGTCAAAAATTTAAAGCAATCCCTAATAAGGACTGGAACCGAGAGCTCGAAGTCGGAAGAAGCCGAGCTTTCTTAGAGCTTCTTTTATCTTTCATTCTTCTATGTATTTTTTTCTTTTCTTATCATTTTTCTTTTTTTGGCCTTTCAGGCTTTGTAATGTATGCTTCCCTAATAAAATGGAAAAAAAAAAATTCCATTACCTTATCCGTTCTTGCATTAAGTCATGGTTTACCGAACTTCTTTTGTCTTTTGTCTTGTTTGATGTCGACGTTGTTTGAAGATTTCTGATCGTTGTCATGTTGATTTGCCCTTTTTGTTCATGACCGTAGGTCTTTTCGAGGCCATTTGAGTTTGGTGCTTCCTCTCAGTGCTCGAGCTTGAGAGCCCGAACTTTTCGTTACCTTGAGGAAGTCGATTTTTTCTCGGCCTGTGTTAAGTTCCCTCTTAGAGACTGAGGGTTTTTGATAAGAGTCTCCTTCCTCATTGAGACGAGGTTCCTTGTGTCTTTGATGTAGTTTATTTTTTTCTTATCACTGGTGTAGTTTGTTGCCTTCCCTTTTTATCTCTCCCCCTCTTTTTTTTTTTTACATTTGGGCGAGGGTTTTCCCTCTGCTCTTAACGGGATCATGGGAGTGTAGAGGAGCCGTTGAGGAGGCTTTCCTCCTCATCCGATCTTGATCGACTGGATCTTCATTTGTGTCAGGATGAGATTCTCCTCCTATTCTCGATGTAGTCAATTTCTGCTCATGTTAGGATGAGATTCTCTTCTTGTTCCTAACAGGCTGTGGGGGCACATAAGGATCGTTGCAAGGGCCTCTCCCCTCATCGGATCTCTGGATAATCGGGCCTTTGACTTTGCTCATGTTAGGATGAGGTTCTCCTCCTGTTCCTAACATGACTGTGGGGGCACATAAGGGCCATTGTAAGGGCCTCTCCCCCCATCCAGTCTTTAAATAATCGGGCCTTCGATTTTGCTCATGCTAGGATGAGGTTCTCCTTCTGTTCTTAGCATGGTTGTGGGGGCACATAAGGGCCATTGTAAGGGCCTCTCCTCCCATCCGATCTTTAAATAACCGGGCCTTCGACTTTGCTCATGTTAGGATGAGGTTCTCCTCCTGTTCCTAACATGGCTGTGGGGGCACATAAGGATCATTGTAAGGGCCTCTCCCCCCATCCGATCTTTAAGTAATCGGACCTTCGACTTTGCTCATGCTAGGATGAGGTTCTCCTCCTGTTCCTAGCATGGCTGTGGGGGCACATAAGGGCCGTTGTAAGGGCCTCTCCCCCCATCCGATCTTTAAATAATCGGGCCTTCGACTTTGCTCATGTTAGGACAAGGTCCTCCTCCTATTCCTAACATGGATGTGGGAGCACATATGGGCCGTTGTAAGGGCCTCTCCCCCCATCCGATCTTTAAGTAACCAGACCTTTGACTTTGCTCATGCTAGGACGAGGTTCTTCTCCTTTTCCTAGCATGGTTGTGGGGCCACATAAGGGCCATTGTAAGGGCCTCTCCCCCCATCCGGTCTTTAAATAACCGGGCCTTCGACTTTGCTTATGTTAGGACGAGGTCCTCCTCCTGTTCCTAACATGCTTAGTTTCGATTGTTGGAAGGAGCTACTCCCTGTTGTTATGAGCTCAAGCCAAAAGAAAAGATATGCAAATATGAAAGAAACTTTTATTTAAGGCAAAATTATTGATAATACATTCGTAGATTTTTCGAATCCTACAGCCGTGGAAGGTCCGCTCTCTGTCGGGGTCCTCCAGAGATGGAGTTGATAATCCCAATTGGAGACCAATCTTCAGGCTGCTCCTCCCTCTTTGACGGCTCCAGTTGTGGTAGGATCCTCGGTCGATCTTTCCTACCTTCAGGTCGGTGTCGAATGAATCTATCGAGCCGACCTCATCTGATGAGATCCTTGATCTCATCTCAGAGCTGAATGCACTCCTCCGTGTCGTGGCCGTGGTCACGATGATAGAGGCAGAACTTGTTAGGGTTGCACTTTTCGGAGTGTGTGCGCATCCTTTACGACCTTGGCAACTGCTCCCTAACCTCCATCAGCACTTGAGTTTTCGATGCGTTGAGAGGGGCGTAGCTGTAGAATCTTCCCGAGGGAGAGCCCCGTCGAACTTTGTGGTTCGGGCTTCTCTACCTACGAGCCCGGGGAGGAGTCTGGACACGCTTGTGTTCGGAGGGAGTTCGAGAATGTGACTGAGCTTCACTCGTCCCTTTTTCAATTGCGGGCTTGCTGGAGTCTCCCACCTGCCACTCCTTCGCAGCCTCCTCATCCTTCATCTTGAAGGCTTCTTCTGCTCGGACATATCCTTCGGCTCAAGCCAGCAAATCAGCAAAGTCTCTGGAATACTTCTTCTTCAAAAAAAATAGAAGATCGTTCTTTTAAAGACCGCCCTTCAAGGCGGCCATCGCAACCGATTGGTCCAAGTTTCGGACCTCCAACACGGCGACATTAAAACGGTTGACATAAGCTCGGATGGATTCTCCTTCCTTTTGCTTGATGTTGATGAGGGATTCCGAACCTCTCTGGGGGCGCCGGCTGCTAACGAAGTGAGCAACGAACTGGTGGCTCATCTGATCAAAGGAGAAGATAGTACCCAACTTCAGTATCGAGTACCAATTTCTTGTTGCTTCCTTCAAGGTAGATGGGAAAGCTCGGCACAGGATGGCGTCTGGCGCGTCATGGAGCAGCATCATTGTCTGAAAGGCCTCCAGATGATCAACCGGATTTGAGGTCCCATCGTAGCTCTCAAATTGGGGGAGCTTGAAGTTTGGCAGGATTGGTTCCTGCATAATCATTTGAGCGAAAGGAGGGTCAGTACAGATGTCCTCACCGTAAGCAGTGGGAGCATGACGGAGCTCTTTGATCCATTGGTTCATCTCTTAGAATCTTTGATCTAGGAGGTCCTCTCGACTGCAAGTCTCGAGGGTTTTCTGGTAGAACGGAGGTAGGGACCCTCCGCGGGTGGAATCGTGATCGGATGGTGGGCTCTCCACCTTCTGCTTTTCCTTTCCAGGGAAGATGGGGCGAGTTGCCCAAGTGGCCCGCCCGGTCGTCGGATTCTGAAACTCTGACGATGCTCTTTCCAGCCGCACTGATGCCTGCGGCTACTGCGGCTACTGCTGCATGGCCTACACTGCTTCGGTGAGGCCCCTGACCTGCTGAACCAGCAAGTCAAACTGCTCCATGCCGACTGCCGTTGTCGGAGGAGGAGCCTGAAAAATTGGAGACGAGACCGGAGCTTGCAGAGCCCGCTGAGATCTGGCCGTGGAGGTTGTGGATCGCCTGGTGGATGCCTTCCGGGGAGGCATCAGGTGGAGATCTGGCAGGAGAAGGAGAAGAAGATGTCGGAGAGGATGACCGGAGACAGTCCCGTTGAGCACTCCTTTAAGAACAAGGGTACTGCGAAGACACAGGCCCTTCTTCTAGCGTCAATTCTGTTGGTGTAGAATTTCATCAATGCTGGAGAAGTCGGAGTTGAGATGACCGCGGTCGCCGTCGAGACCTGCAAAGGAAGTCTAAATCGAAGTTGGGGGTGCTCCGACAAGACCCTCCGACGCTCAAGTCAGTACTCTGCTTCAACAGAAATGGAGTGCTCAAATGGGATTTTGGCAGAGTTTCGAGATAGAGTTTAGAGCTTAGAGAAGAATGTATCTGGGGGTCCCTTTTATAGATGGAGAGCATAACTGATTGACAGTGATGTCTGTAACAACCTGGTAGTGGGCCGTTCAGAGCCACGCGGAGTTTGTTATGGAGAGTAGTGGCGTCAGGGGGCAGTTCAGGGCCACATGGAGTTTGTTATGGAGAGTGAAGTAGTGTCCATTGTCGCGACTTGTCAGAGAGTGGTGGAGCCATGCGAAATCCATTACAAAGAGTGGAGTAAGGTGGTGGCCATTGTCGTGACTTGCCAGAGAGTTCGGATCTATCGGCTGAAGCTCGGTCGGGATGTCTGATGGAGCAGAATGGCCCTCTGTCTCGTCAATCCAAGAGAAGCTCAGATATTTTTGAGGTTGCTGACGGGTCTACTGTTGTTGGGTGCCTAGAGCGCTGATGCTGCAGGCAGGAGTCACCTGCTGTAGAAGCTCGGATGGAGACTTTCTGTTGGGGAAGTCCTATTTCATGAGGAATCCGACAGAGGGTCGGTCGGTAGTGGGCTTCGGATGGCGTTGGGGAGGTACGGCAGACACCAGAGGTGGTCAGCCATTTGTAAAAATCTAACTGTTGGAGCCCGTCTGTTGTAGAAGTTCATCCGGAATCCATCCGCTATGGAAGTTCAGACGGAGTCCGGTTCTTGTAGAAGGCTGAAAGGAGGCCACATATTGTAGAGGCTCGGTCGAAGATCGATTATCATGGAAGCTCGATGTAGTGACCTGGCCGGTGGAGCCTGTCCCGTTGTAGAAGCTCGTTTGGGATCCATCCACTGTAGGAGTTCGGCTGAAATCCGATTCTCGTAGGAGCTCGGATGGAATTCGAAAGGTGGTCGACCGTCGTAGAAACTTGGATGGAGTCTGGTTACTGTAGAAATCCCATTGTTGGAGAAGCTTGGACATTGACGAAGTTCGAAAGAGGTTCGGAGTAGAGTCGTCCGTGGCCGGAAGAAGTCTGGAAGGGATTCGGAGAATAGTCGATCACTGTAGAAAATTGGCTGATAGTGAAGCCTAGAGAGTATTTGGAGCAGTCTGATAGATGAATGAAAAAGCTCATTGTCAGAGAAGTCTGGATGGTATTATGGAAGCTCGGACGATCGAGGGAGTTCAGAAAGACGCCACACAAGGTCGGAGGTCGGAAAAGCCCTGGAAGGGTCGGCCTTTTACAACTTCGGCTGGGGGTATTTTATACCCAACAATGGTTAAAATAATTTTAATCATATAGATTAAATATTTTACTTTTCATACAACTCAAGCTTTGTATCACATACAATAAATATTAGGATTTCAGCATCTAGGATTTTGTAGGAAAGTAAGTTTTTTCTTTTGCATTCTTCTTCATAGAATTAAATCACATGACAGCTCTACATGCCATAATGAAAGAATAGTGCCCTACAAGCCAATCATATGGTGATGCGAAGGAACTTTTCTGTAATATCTTCCTACTCGTTTACATGACATTAGTTATTTTATTTATGAAGTATTGTGTTTTATCATTTGCTGCATTATATTTTTTATGTTTATGATAAACCTCATAGATTAGGACAATGATTTTAGGACCATGATGAGATCATACCAATGAGACTTAAAATTTTGATAGCTCCAATCTAAAATATTCTCAGTCGTTAGATCATCGAGTTCGAGATCGATGCCGATAAGACTGGTACATCTTATGTATGCTTGATGAAGAGGGTGATTGATCTCACAATCACTTGTGTGATAATACTAATACAAGGATGTAGGTACTCATTGGAGAATGAGTTCACTGAACTAACCCGCAAGAAGAATATCTGATGGAGTCTTACAGCATGTCGAGAGATGGTTCTCCGGTGAGAGTGGTGCATGTGATCTTTTGACCTGAGATCACCATAGTACCTTGTGTATATAGATCTTTACTTTGGTTTATTCCCTAGCACACCACTTTGAGATATGTATGAGATATTCTCGATATGATGAAGTGTGCATGGAGGTTGTGAATGGTCATAAGGAATCGGTCACTCATTGTAGGAGGAGAGAACATTCTATGGGATCTCATAGGATGATGATTTTGAGAGTCTCTGATCAGAGCAAGGATGAATAGTAAAAATAGTTTCTACTAGTTCATCAATCGAGTTATCATCATCAGATCAAGATACATATGGATAGATATTTGGGCTTGACATATTTTCATACCCATGGCCTATCTGGGATATTATGTGATCGAAAGATTAAATTGCACGATAACTCACCATGGAAGGATAATTTTGATATTTTTATCAAATTTTAAATCTTTCGGATAGTCATGATATGTTGCTAGACGTCAATCTTGACTTGTGGACTTATCAGAATTAAAAGAGTTTAATTCAAGAATCAGTTAGGAAGAGTTCTAGTTGATTGAGACTTTTGAGCTGTCCTAATCTAATCGGATTAGGATTACGTCGAGGGTCTGGATCTACTACTGACTAGATTTGGAACCCAATAGATCACACATAATAAAAATTTGATCTTGGTTCAATCTATTTGGATTTATTGTAAATACAATGGGTTAATTGAATTGTTAGCACATGAATTAACCCAAGTTTCCAATTGGGTTCAGTGCAAAGGTGTTTGTGCTAACCCTTGATTTGTTGCCTTAACTTAATGTGATTGGGTTTGAACCTATAATTAAATAGATGATTTATCTAATTTTTATGGAAGAGTTCTATATGAAATCAACCTCCTCCATGTCAACACCACATGCATACAATTAAATGTCATGCCCATTTAATTTAGGCATTAAAGAAGAGGAGTCCTTCTTTCATACTCCTCTTAATTTCCTTACATGTTTCCACATGTCCCTTTGTTTTTGGTGACACGGGATGGAGCCTTGGGATGTGGGATGCAGAACAGAAGGAAGAGTCCTTCTCTGGCAAGGAGTTTGAATGCCAAAAATTAAATGGGACTCCCTTCATATGTGCGTTGAATTGGTAGAGTTCTTAATGTTATGGACTTTTAGTTTCACGCCATTTTCTTTATCCCACACGTCATATGATGGCATCTTAATTTTTCTAGGCAGAGGAAGAATCCTTTTGCTGGTCAATCACTTCTTATTCCATGCTATATTCTTTGGTTTCCATGAAAAAATTAATTTGTACCCTGTAATGGATAAGGAACGCCAAGAGTTGGTGTCCCATGGTATCACCCCTTCTTTCCTATAAAAAGAAGATGCTACATCAGGTTGGATATGCCAATTTGGGTTGAGGATAGGTGTGAGAATGAGAAGAAAAAGAGAGAAAAAATCTGAGATAAAGACAAGGAAAAGAGAAAAAGAAAAATAGAAAGGAAGGGTTGATAAAAAAGGAAAGTATGTGATGCTTGTCCTAAAATTAGATTCGTATGTTGAACATATAATCTGATTTTTGTGTGGTGTGTTCTTGTGAGAAATAATTTCTAGAGTGGTCCTAGTGGAGGTCTCAAAGGCATACAAGCTATGGTGCAATCTATTCTTGCAAAGGACGATCGACAGCAAGCTTGCGAAAAAGGCTGCAGCACTGCTTAAAATTGAGAAGGGCCCTAATCAGTCCCGTATGGATAACCATTGGAGGGCTTCTACTTTTGAGTCTTATGGAGATTTTAAAATTATCAAATTGTTGTCTTCATATTGGTATATGACATCTGATCTCTTCTTGTTACACATGCTTATTTTTATTTGATTGTAATCATCAAGGTGTTCCTAGGGCTTTTGTGTTTTGGTAGTCTAGTTTAATTGTTCAACTTGTTTTCAATTGTTGAATTCATATAAAAAGTTTTAAAATTTATATTCTACTGTATCATTGAAACTCAATATAAGAGCACCCTATCGAATAAGAAGAGAGGGCCTTTAAACTCTTTTTGCTCCTATGATCGGATGGCCTGGTGATCAACCCAATCCAAGTACTTGCTAATCGAAACATCTAATCTACTCACATATCATATATGTAAAAATTTAGATCTAATCTAAATTATATCAAATCTAATTTTTATATTAGATCATATTTAAAATCAGATCATAACATATTTCATACATTACTAAATCTAGATTTTAACTCTACATGCATATATGTTCATGTCATAATGAACCTTCGCTTTGATACCATTTGAAGGGAAGCGTAGCAATTTTGTGCATATATTTTTAAAATTATACAGTAAAATATATATAGATTAAATAATTTGATCTATAATGTATGTATAGATCAAATCTAAAACTATCATAAAAGATTTATGATATGAACTAATATGCATGTATATAAATCTGAAATCTAAAATTCAGCAAATATAGATCTTATCTATATTATATTTTGATTATATCTAAATATGAATTGAGTTCAAAACTCGATATCCAAGCACGGTTAGCAGATCATTGCATCCAAAATATATAGTAGTTGGTTCTTCATGGTGCTCAATAGTCGCACACGCATCCGGCCTCTATAGGTATCCACACAAAGCCCTTTACTGATCGGTCTCTCTGGGAGTGCTAGCTCATGAAGACACCTTTTGTTGACTGATCTAAGAGAAACATGAAGAAGATGAAGAATAAAAAAATCCTCTCCTTTTCTTCCTGGATCTACGCATCAGATCTCTATGATAGAGATCAAGAGAAGAATCCTTTCTTCTTAATTCTTCCACGCACAAGAGAGAAACTTTCTCTCTTCCTTTCACGCTTTTAAGAAGAACTTTTCTTCTCTCATTTTTCATGACAGAAATCAGATCTAATCTAATTTCTCATGGATCTGATTTCTTATGCAAAAAATAACATGGATTTTCATGCTCTAAAAAAATCAAAAAGAAAGATCCAAGGGAAGAATCGTTCTTCTCTTTTCTTCTCCCTTTTTCTTTTTGATCTAGAGCCCTAAGAAGCTCCAAATATCTAACTAAATTTTTTTGATATTTTTTTTCTAAATTTTTATATTAAAAATTAGATCTAATCTAATTTTTATACTAGAAAAAAAAATCTGGGAGAAGAACTCCTCGAAGGTAATGCATAAGAAAAAAAACCTTTCTTCTTCTTTCTCTTCCTCTTATTGGGAAGAACATTTCTTCTCTAAATTTCTAATGTAAAACAAGCAAGAGGGTCTTCTTTGATGTCTTAGAACCAGCAGCAAACTCTCACAAAAATCCTTCAAAAGGGGTTGGAGAAGAGGCTTAGGCGTGTGGGATTTGGGGCGTCCAACTCTTGGATGCCCACTCCTTTTTTTGGATGCCCACTCCTTCTTTTTAAGCGACAAAGTGAGAGGGGAGGGGCACCTTCTTTTCATTAAATCACAAAGAGAGTGTGGCACTTCTTTGGGGTGTGGGTTATTCACTGTGAAAGGAGAGGAGGCGTGAAGAATTAATAGGCATATGGGATTTTGGGTGGTTATAAGCTGGTTAAGTCCTATTCCAAATAGGACTCATGAGTTTTGATCAAACTCTAACTAATTCTTGGATCTAATTCTAATCAATTTAGAAATTAGTTATAACAAACTAACTAATTAGGTCCTAGTCCAATTAAAAAATCAATTAAACCTTAATCCACTGAGAAAGTTAGTTAGATTAAAACTCCATCTGTTGGAAGTATTTTTTATCTCATCTTATTAGATATCAGGGAAGCTTTTGATCAATAGGACTTGATCCAATCAAGCTTATTATCCAATAGGGTTTGATCCAATCAAATCTAAATCAAATTAAATTAAATCTTATTCAACTCAAAATTTGATTTGTATCCCTAAGATTAATTGGAACAAGTCCAGTTATCCATTAGGACTGGATTCAATCAATCCAAAGTAAATCTAATTGAATCCAATTCAATTAGATTTGATCCAATCCTCATTGTTTAATTAAATTAAGTTAATTAATAATCAAATATTAATTAATTCTTTCTCTAATTTATCAATTATTAGTAAATAATTTATTGTAGCCTTTGTATAGGATTAATCATCAATCACATTGATAATTAAACCCTTTAACGATTCATAATCGTCGATCAGTCATTTGATCAAACAAGTACTTCTTTATGTGTGACTCTATAGGTTCAAACTTAAATTGGAAGCACAAGAATAATTTTTATACCAATCGATATAACCATCTAGCAGTGAGATCTGATGTCCGGATAGGCCGAATATATGCTCAGTAATACTCTAGAATCTATGTGAATATAGTTATCATATAATTCATCTTTTTAACTCTTGATGCTCAAGGATGACTTAGGGTTAAACTGTCAATCCTAAAAGAGTGGTCCACATTGTGTCTCAACATCAAAAATTCTATGATTTCTCACTAGGAGTTTTGCTGAATTGAATCATAGTTATGCATCATCTCTAATTTTACTTAGAGCGGTCAATACTATCTTGACTTGCATTCAAACTTCACAAATACTTGATTATATTTAAAAACTTTTCATCATTGAATTAGAAATTCAGATAATCTGGCACCAAAGTACAGTGAGTTGCTTGCAAGTCACCGAGGTAGCCTCAGATCAGAGGGATACTTATATCCATATTCCATCAGAGCAACCTTTGATAGCAGAGTGCTCTAAAGTTGGTTACGCTCAGTAAAATGTACTCCTACATTTTATCCATATGTCATATCCATATCACTACACGCCTTGATTAAGAGGACAACCAACTAATATGGCACATAATGATCTACACTCGATCCACTTATCATCTTTGTAATAATTATATTATTTGATCGCAAGTAGAATTTAAGGACTATATGATGAATCTTCTTTTATCATTTTGAAAGTAACTCTAAGGACTTTATCATAATATATGAGTTCTATTTAAGAAGATGTATTCTTTATGATGAATCTACTAGATAATATTTATCATTTTATAATTCATATACATGTATGGAGCACAATTATCTACAATCTAGATGATTGATTTTAGGATATATTTTCCAATAGGATCATCATCCGAAGTCCAGACGGAAGGGGACGAACTCGATGCACTCATATTTAAAGGGCAAGAGACTGACCTATGCGGTTGATGTGGTTGAGCAAAAAAAGGATGAAGATAGGAGTCAACTGTAGCTCGACTTCAACTGAGCAGAATCACCAAAAGACAAAAAGTGCTAGAGCTCTCCCTCTTTGAACAGTAGAAATAGTAAAAAGTAAAACTATAACAGATCCTATTTACAGGAGCTTAGACGGCTTTGATCTACTGATGAATCGCCTCCCCCTACTAATGTGTGCAAGTGGCAACTGATGATTGGTCAGAGCAGAATCCTCATGGATCCAATGATCCGACGGCCTATATGTGAAGACGGTTCACCACATGAAGTTGATCCTTGACATGTGTCAATCGATGATAGATCAACAAAATTAGTCTCGACCTTGGACTGGTACTCTCTTCGACCGATCTTATTCAAGTTCAAGCTTGAGAGTGGGGGGCATCTATTATAGATCTCTACCTCGGCCTCGGTTAGATGTATCTTCGACATTGATCGAACTATGAAAGATGTGCTCTGGTCAGATCACGTACATACAATAGACCTGAAGGTTGCTGAACATACCCCATCGAACTAGCAGGATTGTTCTCAGTCCTTGGTCCTTATCTAGTATTTCACCTTGGCTATGGATGAGCTCTTTTATCTCATCCATGATCGAGCTATGGTCTCCTTCAACAGAGTCTATCTCTCTCCTAAATTAGAAAAATTCAGATAAAAAAAGATTTCTCCACGATCGAGTCTCCCATAAAAGAAAATGACTTCTTTGAATTAATCTATACGCTAAATCTAAAAAGCAATCATGACTCTGAGATGTATACGACTCTGATTCCTCTCTTATAAATAAAGAGACATAGAGACCCTTAAAGTAAGCTTTTGACTCTCACTCTCTCCTTCTCATTATTCTCCATCTTCTAACTTAAGCGTCAGAAAATTTTCATTAGAGAACACTCGGATGAGGACTTTTTGTAGGCCTTCGAGCAAAGCTCCAGTGATAGCATCACTTCGGCCATCCCCACCTTGATAGTTTGACCTCTGGCATGGAGATCAGGAGCAATAGGTATGGATCCAATCCCTTTCTAAAAATGCATTATAGGTAGAGACCACTTCAACCATAAAGAAAGTGATCATAGATACTTTGGTTCCTAGTTGAAAGTGGATTGTAGCATCCCTTTTGGCTTGCAGGAGTCACTCATAAAATTGGTAACTACCACATCTATCCTGATGAATTTTTATCTTTTTGTTGAGCTTCCTCAAGACCGAAGCTGGTATAATTTTGATCATTATCTACAAAGATGTCTTATCAACCTATTGAATATATGGACATTCATATATAAGGGCTTAATTTGCTTGCCCATCACCCTTGTACATCTTTGAAACGCAATTGATAGCCTTGGAGTGTTGATCGTTAGTAGCAGTATTCTAATTCATTAAATAGGGGCTTATCTTTTGAGTTAGCTATGATCTCTAGGTATTCTCCTTGTTCCTCGATGTTGTCCTCCATACTCATTGGTTGACCAACCTTCGATTGATGGATGAAGGGCAACGCAAACACCATGTTTACCTCCACCTTGTCTAGCAATGAACCAAACTAGACCTTGGTCTTGGCATCTCTTATTCCCTAATTTTTGGGAACATTATCCTTCATGGTTGAGGGAGTGCTAACTTGTATTTCACCCTGAAGATGTTAGCTTTCCTCGACTACTTGCACTTTTCCTTTCACTTACTTTCTCTTGGTGCCCTCAGTCTCTACCATCATCACTTCTATATCTTCACTGAGTATGATAGTAGTGGTAGAGAATGTTGGTTATACTTTACATCATCATCTAGTAGAGTAACCAAAGATTTAATAGTCCTTAGCCTCCATTTGACTCTAGGAGGCCTACAACTCTAGGGCAATGCTTAATAGTTTTTCTATCTCTATCACTTTAAGATTCCTTTGAATGGTCGAGTTGAGGGATGTTGGCATTCTTCAATCGTTTGAGTCACTCTTAAGCTTAGATAAAGTATTTTTCTTTGATACAGTAATCTTAAGATTGATCTTCCTAAAATAGCTAGAAGACTCCATCATCTATCACTGTTTGATTAAGCATTTTTTTTTTTTAATCTTTGGCTTTTCAAGGATTGATTAGTCTGGAGCTACTGGTGTTCACATCATTAGAAGATGGTCCTCCCTTATGGTAGTTTAGTGCCTGCGACCTCTTAAATCGACCTAGAAAATGCTCTTGTTGTTGGACCAACTCCCTTGGCCAAAATCCAACCCATCTTCTTTTGCTGCACCAATAATATTATTCCTTGATGTATAAAAGTCTTTATTCTTTAAGTCATCAAACTTCTGCTTCCATTCAGGGTCAAGAATGAGCCTATGTTTGACTGATACTCTACTTGCATTATCTCATTGAACTTGTCCCTCTTGTTTTTTCAATACTTATAATCTTAGTTTTGCCAAAGTCATATTTACTCTGTCTTAGGACAAGGATTGCCACCTAGTAGTATAATTTCCTTATCCTTCTCTCGAAATCTTAACTTGCCATTCATAATGGCTTTTTAAATGATATTTCAAGGGACTATGTAATTGGTAGTATGATGGCTCCATTTATTATGCTACTTACAATATTGCTTGCCCTTTAACTTCTTGGATGGAGGGATTATATGTCTCTCAAGCAGCCATATTTTCTTATCTTTGAGCAAATGATTAATAATCTATTATGCCTTCATTATATCAAAAGAATATTTTATGTCATCATTTAGAATAGGTTGTCCATACACTAGCTGATTTTGTGTAGTTGGCTTGCTAAAAAGTTTGCAAACATTCTGTTTGCTACTCAGATGCTCAACTACATCAAGTTTGCTCAACTACATCAAGTTTATTGTAGTTGTATCCTTCAAATCTGCATTGGTCAAAATCATCGGCCTCTAAGGTTTCTTGCATACAACCGTTTGAATTTCCTCTTCAGTTCCTCATCCTACTATATGACTTTGTAATTAACTACTTGAGTGATCAGTTAGAAGAGGTGTAAAACTCTTGTCTGGTGAATTCTTTCCTTAGTTTTAAGTTTAAGCCATTTTGTGCAATCTTCACAAATTTGGCCTCTCTCAAAGAAGTGTAACAATGATTCCTAGCCCTATTAAATCAGGCTGTAGACCACTTTATAGATTCTTCAGGTTGCTGAACTAGTTTAGCAAGATTAGCTATCGGCATCTAGAGATTGGTTCAATGGAGCTACACATGGAACTAAGACTCTAACTCTTGTCATGTAAGTATAGAATTAGGGGATAGATTCACATTAGAAGTGAAGGCTAATCCAAAGTGAAGTTGCAAATGGATGAAGCTTCAGAAAGTCGTTGGTGCTAGTTTTGCCACACTGGATTGAAAATCTGTCAATATGCTTGATAGTGAACTATAGATTAATTATTGTCCCCTGAAAATCTTGAGAATTCTTGGACCTTGCAATCTCTTGGAAACTCATAAGCTTGGTCATACCAATCATGGCATGGTTTCTAGTAATTGGTCTGGAACCATCTTGGCCGATTGAGCCACGTTTGAGAAGTTCCCCCTCTTTGCTCCATAATTGGCAATTATAGGAGGAAAAGTTGGTCCCAAGATCGGTTGATAGAGTGGGTTGTAATATATTTGGAAGGCAACTTGATTATATGGTTGTTGTGTATTGGCATGGAAATTTGGTACCATGGGTTGTTGAGATGGAGGTGCCAGAATCCATTGAGGTGGTTGCACCTTAGTATGAAAATTGGTTGTCACCTCTATTGTAGTGGTGGTAGTGGCATCTATGGAGGAGGTTGCCTCCGAGCCCTTGGTGCATGCATGGGTTGCATTGGAGGCTAAACATTTTATGGTCCTTCATTCTTCCCAGTATGACAACCATCTCTTATAGCCAAATCTGGTGTTAACGAGACCACTAATATTTCTTTGAACAGATGACACCCATCCTAGCCTCAAATGATAGCTATGTAGGGTTGCAGTATCACTATCTGTGTTCTCAGTTTGGCCATTGGAAGAATTTATCCTCATAGTTTATTTGTCACTCCGGTCTTGGGGACCTAAGGTCCCACATTGGTAGAATTTGTCCTTGCCTTTCTCATGGACCAAAAGCTTCTGAAAGTCAGCTTTTCCAAGAGCCCGACACTTTCTTACTATAAAGATTTAGGGGCCCAAAAATTATCGGTTGACTTGCAATAACTAAAACAAGTTGTTCGACCTATTTCATCATGAATGCAGAAGAACCTTTATATTTGTTTATCCAAGGATTGATTTTGATGAGTACAAAATATTTGAGAATGATACTAATGATTGTATATTTTTAGAGAAGTTAATTTATTTTATAGGGAGTACCATGAGCTTGAATATTCAAAGAAGCATGGAGAAGCTTAGAAGAATAAACGAGAAATATTTGAAGTGTTTGGGAAAGCATTTGAAGTGTTTTAGAAGCCTTTGATGTGGAGTCGACCCCTATGAAGTAGGAGGAGTCGACTCTCTCAGGAAAGATAGGAAGTTAGATTTTTTTCAGATAGAATCTTGAGTCGACTCCTACTTATCTTAAGTCGACTCCAAGTCTGCACGAGTTGATCCTACTTGCTCTACGAGGGACAGTCTAACTGCTGATGTTTTTATAAATTTTCAATGAATAAATCTGACTTCGAACGATTAGTTTGATCTCTCCAATGGCTAGTATACTTTCTCCAAATAAGTTTAAGTGTATTAAAGATATGAAATCAATTGAAAAAATGATTTAAGAGTAGCAAATAAAGAGAAAAATAGAGGAATGAATGCTTAAAGGCCAAAAAGCTATCTTCCAAGAGTGCATCCAATTCTTTGAAAAAAATAGAGAATTCAAGAGCATTTATTGAGTAAGATTGCTTGAGTATATCTATAACGATCTTCAAAGATGCCTCTCATTGATTGAAAAAGGAACTTCAAGATTCAACGGGCATTCATCGTCAATCACAATCGAACTTCAATAAGTCTTATTCTTTTTATACTTTTACTTATTCTTTCTAATTTTTATGGTGTATTTTATTTCTTTATAAATTTTTAAAAATAGAAATTTATGAGATAGGCTTATCCAAATCCATAATTGGATATTGTATTGACTAAGTCTATAGATGACTTATTTAAAAAAAAATTAGTTGATTTTTTATGCAAAATCAATTGGATTGATTTTGAGCTTGCTAAAATAATTAGTTGGATTGATTGTGATCTGATTAAAATAATTATACTATAATCATGAAGATTATAGTAAAATTTTCGAGTAAGAAGATTTGAAGAGTGGATATAGATGCTGTGTTTGGCACTGAACCACTATAAATTATGGTGTTTGTATTGCTTATTCTAGTTTTTGTGTTGTGTATTGATTTATTATTTATTTTGTTATATATATTTATTATTTCCACTATATATTATTTAATTTACTTTAATGAAGTATATATTTATTTTAAGATTGTAAACATTTTTGAAAAATCCAATTCATTCTCTTGAGTTGCTACGTATGGGCAACAATGTTGTTTTATGAATAGCCTTTGACACTGACCACCTAACCGGTAACAACCTCCAAAAGATCATTCCAACTCTCGTTTATATTAAACTTAGTTTGTGCGATCATATCATGGAGAGAACTAACCGGAGAATGAGTCACCTCCGTCTAAGGAGTATGGTTTTTATATCCAAGATCTCTAAGAGGAGTCGAGCCTGCTTAATCACCGAACTATTTGTAGGGTGGGAGGATGTAACTAGGATGGCCCTGCCTAAGGATAGAGAGGCTACTCGGAATGATACAATGGACTAATTTGATTGTCCGATTGGTGGTACATAATCTTCTTTCATGGTGACATGATGGTAGTAATGTGACAGACCCATGAGTTGTAGCAAAGAAACTTCTTGGCCTCCTTTTCTTTTTAGTTGTCAGCAAGAGGAGACAGGCGCCCCAAGAAGCTTGCTAGAGAAGGGCGAGAAGTCTCATAGGTTAGGTTGGAGTAGATGCACCGGCGTGCCATGGACGTCAGATTAGCCAGAAAAGGAATAATGAAAGAATGATGATAAAAAGAGCATGACCTTTTGTTTCAAAGAAGAAAAATATGGTGTGGATGGGGCTACGATCAAAATACTTTACAATTGGTAAACTAGAGTTCCACTAGGAAACTAAAAGAAAGGAATTTAAAGAAACAAATAAAAGCAAAGATAACAGTAAACTAGTTTCATTGATCAATGAAAGGATCTTTTATTTAGATTACAATCTATTATTTGTATACTTAACTAAAACTGCAAATAAGCACTATGTCCCTGTGACTGTCCACGTTAGCTTGCCACGATTCTCAGTGGTTCGGAAGTTCATCTTATAATCCCATGCACTTCATGTATAACATAACTGCGAGGCAGATTTCATTTTGAAATAAATTTCACATCCCTCAACCTATGTGCTTATATCTATCATGGTCAGCCGCTAAGTCCTATTTTTTCAGCCTATATAGTCACTTAATCATGGTCAAGTCATGCTAAGTTCAATAAGGATCATGTTACTTCCATCTGTCCTAATCCTTAGCCTTGTCCATGTAGCACCTATTCATAACTACCGTCTAAGTTGTGGAGATAAGATGTAAACAAAGGTCAATAGTCTCGGTTAGTTCAATCTTAGTAATCCAACTAGTCAAATTCTAAAATAAGAGTTATCCTGAGACACAAATAACATAATAGGGATTTGACAATGATGAATCCAACTCTATCCGACAAGGGCTGGGGGGACAACATGTTGTGTGGCTACTAGAATGGTTCAAGACCCCTCTATCAAGGCCGGATCAAAGTCGGTGAGAAGAGACTCTCTAGGTTCCACCCAAACGAGAGAGTGAGAGAGAGAGAGAGTGTGTAGAGAAAGAGAGGAAAAAAAACCAAGAGAAAGCAGGTGAAACAGGATCTCACCACCTCTTTTAGGGGAAGGAAAAGGGGTTGGTATTGCTTGATGGTGGCATCGGTAGTCATAGCTGGCCATCGATAATAGACAATCATGCATGTTAATGGCCAGAAAGAAGGGAAAATAGGCGACAAATAGGGGAAGATAAATTTGATTCGATCACTGGTGGTTTGAGACTTTGAGTGCTCATCAACAGTTGAGGATCCATCAGCCATCATTACAAAATCTTGGAGGCCTCGGCTAGAGGTCTAGCATAGCCATATTTAACACAAGATTAAATCAAAAACCTAAAATGGGGAGGCATTCTCAGCTTGATTTTCAATAGTTCTTTAATAGAATCCGGCTTGCAATAACTAAATACAAAAGGAGAAAGGCCAAGGTAGAAAATAGAGGGGGTGGGAGCACTTCGTACCTTATCTCCAACAAGGACAATATTGAAGGTAGTGACAGTGAACACAATGACAAGGCACAACGGTTTGCAACAAAATTAGGGAGAGAAATAAAGAAGAAGAAGAAGAAAAAGAAGTGTCACACCCCCGATCCGAGATTATGAATCGAAGGTCATGGCAACCGCCGCATACTTATGAAGAACTCTCTCCATAAGCATGTAAGGCATCTCAACACGATATCAATGCATCACAGCGGAATAAATTCAAATAATTATAATTCAACTGTAATTCAAGTAATTAAATCAAATGTCTTACATCCAATAAAATTTTACTAAAAATAAAACAATAGATCTAAGTTCAATGAAGTTGACAATGCTAAATCTTGCCTCTAAAAGCTCTGTCCCAATATTTCTTCCCACGTTCGAAATTAATTATCTGAATCTGAAAAATAGAAAGAAAGGTAATGAGCTAGACAGCCCAGTAAGTAACAAGCATCTCTACCAGATATTTTATAATTTTCAAGAATAATGTTGCAAATAAACATAAGAATATATTTCATGCTGATTTAATACAAATCAACTATTTTCAAATATTCATATATAATATAATCATAAATCTGATTCGAGTCAAAACACTCGTAACTCAACAGCCTTGACTATGACCAACGTTTAACCCCCATTGGTGGGGTCCACAGAATACCAGCGCACAACCCCCACTGGCAGGGTCCACAAACACCAGCGCACAACCCCCACTGGCAGGGTCCACTGAGTACCAACGTATAATCCCCATTGGCGGGGCCCACTGAAACATAGTTAGGCTGAGAGCATAAATCCGATCTGTATCAAAACACTTTGTACCATAATATATATCATAATCTTTCACTAAACATGTGCATAAATCGATATACCATAACATTTCAAAAGCACTTTTCTTTCAAAACATAATTTCATAAATCATGCATAATTTCAGAGAATAATTATTTATTTTCAGAATAAATATGGAATATCTCGAGAAGATGATTCATTACTTACCTTTCACGGAGCACTGAATGAACAGATCGACTAACTTCTAAGTGATTCTTCCGTGCCTATTATTCAAAATTATATTTTTATATTAATTTTAATTTAAAATTAAATCTAAAAAATTTCAATTCAAAATCTCACTTAAAATCGACTCTTTCCTAAACTCGATCAAAATCATCAGATGAGACCTCCCACTACGCTAATCCTAGAGGAATAACTTTAGAGAGAGAGGAATCCATCAAGAGAGAGAAATATCCTAGAGAGAGAAAATTCTAGAGAGAGAAAGTAGAGAGAGAAAGTCCAATTCCAGAGAGAGAAAGTCAGGGTTCAGACTGAAAGAAGAGAGAGAAACTCTCTCTGATCAATTTCAATTATTTATTTATTTATTTATTTATTTATTTACTTACTTATATATATATATATAAATATATATATATATATATTTTTTTTATTATTTTTTTTCTTTCTTTTCTTTTCTTTTCTTTTTCTTCTTTTCTTTTTCTTCTTTTTCTTCTTTTTCTTTCCTTTTCTTTTTCTCTTTTTCCTTCTTTCTCTTTTCTTTTTCTTCTTTTTCTTTTTCTTCTTTTTTCTTCTTTTCTTCTTTTTTCTTGGTTCTTCCCATGCCGGAACAGAGGACCGGCATCCTCCGGCCTTGACCGGCCGTTCGGGCCATAGCCGCCGCGGCGGAGGCCGGCGGCCGACGGGGGCCACTCCCCCGGTCACGGAGGAGTATGGCCGGTGATTGATTCCGATCACCGGCGTCGGAAAATTCAAGGAAAAGAGACCCAAAAATAGAGTCTCTTTCCCGACTGTAGATCGGCAACACTCGTCGCCGGCAGCCGCGTACAGGAGCATGGGAGGAGAAGAAAGAGGGGAAGAAGAAGGAGACTCACCTCGGCCTCCGGTGACCTCACCGGCGAGAAATCACGGCGAGAAACCAACAGTGCCCGCGGCTCTTCTTCGAAAAAATCGGAGAGAAAGAGAGGGAGAAGAGGTCGATGGATCGATTCTAAAGAGAGGGGAGACCTTCTTATAGAGGGTCCTAGGATTTCGAGGGATCCTAGGACTCCTAATGTGCTTGGGTCTCGTCGGAGAAGAAGACTCCTACCGGGAGTCTTCTTCCTGATTTTTACTCTGTTTTTTTTTCGTTTTGGGCTTGGGTCTGTTAATCTAGCTTGGGCTTGGGCTATGACATTCTTCACCCAAAAAAAAAAATTTCGTCCTCGAAATTTTTCATACCTGTCACCATTGTATTGGAAGCTTGTGGATTCTGTTGAGTAAGCGTATAAACTCTTCCCTGGGTTTTAGAAATCTGTCCGCCACCCTTATGTTGTCCTTCATGAGTTCTTTTGCCAGCTTGATTTTCGGTATTTAGCGGACAGCTAGCGATTTTATGATCCATCTGACCATATTTGAAACAAGCACATGTATTCCAATAGCAATCCTTGTCTGCATGATTTTTGCCACATCTGGAGCACGGCTCACCATCAATCTGTTGAGTCTTATTGTCTACTATTCCCTTAGCTGATCTTTTGATATTTTTATTATTCTGCCCTTGTGTATCATTTGATTTTGCTCTCTTTCTTTGCCTTCTTTCCCTTTCCATGCATTCTTCATTGACTTCCCTTTCAATTATCAGTGCTTTGTTTACCACATCTGCATAAGTTGTCAATTCATATGGAACCACTTGTTTTCGAATCTCAGTTCTCAGTCCCATCTCAAACTTGTGAACACGTTCTTGCTCACCATCCACTAATCTCGGAGCAAATTTTGCTAACTCTGTAAATTTTGCTTCATATTCAGTCACACTCATACCCTTTTGCTTTAAATAAATAAACTCTTGCTCTTTCTGGATCCTTATACTCCGAGGAAAATACTGATCATAGAATGCAATTCGAAATCTTTTCCAGGTAAGTATTTCACCGTCTTGTTCATGCTTGCGCTGTAGTCGCTGACACCAGTTGTATGCTTCTCCTTGTAGTAAATAAGCTGCATATCGAATCTTTTCTTCATCAAGACACTCTTGGACAGCGAAAGCCTTCTCCATCTCCATTATCCAGTTATCAGCTTCCAAAGGTTCAGTAGTCCCCTTGAAAGCTGGAGGGGCAAGCTTTTTAAATTCTGAAATATTGTTCCATTGTACTGGTTGTTCTCCATGTTATGGTGGTGGATGCTGATGTTGTTGTGTATCTCGTTGTATCTGCTGTTGTTCAAACATTTGCTGCTGTATTTGTTGTTGCGCTTGTACCATCCTGATTAGGGTCTACATTAACTGAGCCATATCTGGTTCTTGACGTGCTCTCGAAGTACTCCCATAGGATCTACGACTCCCTCCTCCTGAGGGGTGCCACTGGTCAGATGGGGAGTGCTACCATCCTGTGGTTGTGATATCCCTCTTGCAATTCCTTGAGTAGTTCTTGTCATTCTACGGGGAGGCATGATAACCTTGTAGTAGTAAAACCTTATTAGATTTATTTATCTATTTGTTAGGATGGATTTATTATGAGGCTCATATTTTAACATCCCAATATTCCTAATGTTTACTCACCTACACTCATACTATGTCAAATTCTATGTGTCATAATTTATCCACTTATGCTCTGATACCATATTAATTGTCACGCCTCCGACCCGAGATTGTGAATCGAGGGTCATGGCAACCGCCGCATACTTATGAAGAACTCTCTCCATAAGCATGTAAGGCATCTCAACACGATATCAATGCATCACAGCGGAATAAATTCAAATAATTATTATTCAACTGTAATTCAAGTAATTAAATCAAATGTCTTACATCCAATAAAATTTTACTAAAAATAAAATAATAGATCTAAGTTCAATGAAGTTGACAATGCTAAATCTTGCCTCTAAAAGCTCTGTCCCAATATTTCTTCCCACATTCGAAATTAATTATCTGAATCTGAAAAATAGAAAGAAAGATAATGAGCTAGACAGCCCAGTAAGTAACAAGCATCTCTACCAGATATTTTATAATTTTCAAGAATAATGTTGCAAATAAACATAAGAATATATTTCATGCTGATTTAATACAAATCAACTATTTTCAAATATTCATATATAATATAATCATAAATCCGATTCGAGTCAAAACACTCGTAACTCAACAACCTTGACTATGACCAACGTTTAACCCCCATTGACGGGGTCCACAGAATACCAGCGCACAACCTCCACTGGCAAGGTCCACAAACACCAGCGCACAACCCCCACTGGCAGGGTCCACTGAGTACCAACGTATAATCTCCATTGGCGGGGCCCACTGAAACATAGTTAGACTGAGAACATAAATCCGATCTGTATCAAAATACTTTGTACCATAATATATATCATAATCTTTCACTAAACATGTGCATAAATCGATATACCATAACATTTCAAAAGCACTTTTCTTTCAAAACATAATTTCATAAATCATGTATAATTTCAGAGAATAATTATTTATTTTCAGAATAAATATGAAATATCTCGAGAAGATGATTCATTACTTACCTTTCACGGAGCACTGAATGAACAGATCGACTAACTTCTAGGTGATTCTTCCGTGCCTATTATTCAAAATTATATTTTTACATTAATTTTAATTTAAAATTAAATCTAAACAAATCCCAATTCAAAACCTCACTTAAAATCGACTCTTTCCTAAACTCGATCAAAATCATCAGATGAGACCTCCCACTACGCTAATCCTAGAGGAATAACTTTAGAGAGAGAGGAATCCATCAAGAGAGAGAAATATCCTAGAGAGAGAAAATTCTAGAGAGAGAAAGTAGAGAGAGAAAGTCCAATTTCAAAGAGAGAAAGTCAGGGTTCAGACTGAAAGAAGAGAGAGAAACTCTCTCTCTCATCAATTTTAATTTTTTTTATTTATTTATTTATTTACTTACTTATATATATATATATAAATATATATATATATATATTTATTATTATTATTATTATTATTTTTCTTTCTTTTCTTTTCTTTTCTTTTTCTTCTTTTCTTTTTCTTCTTTTTCTTCTTTTTCTTCTTTTTCTTTCCTTTTCTTTTTCTCTTTTTCCTTCTTTCTCTTTTCTTTTTCTTCTTTTTCTTTTTCTTCTTTTTTCTTCTTTTCTTCTTTTTTCTTGGTTCTTCCCGTGCCGGAACAGAGGACCGGCATCCTCCGGCCTTGATCGGCCGTTCGGGCCATGGCCGCCACGGCGGAGGCCGACGGCCGACGGGGGCCACTCCCCCGGTCACGGAGGAGTATGGCCGGTGATTGATTCCGATCACCGGCGCCGGAAAATTCAAGGAAAAGAGACCCAAAAACATAGTCTCTTTCCCGACTGTAGATCGACGACACTCGTCGCCGGCAGCCGCGTACAGGAGCATGGGAGGAAGGAGAAGAAAGAGGGGAAGAAGAAGGAGACTCACCTCGGCCTCCAGTGACCTCACCGGCGAGAAATCACGGTGAGAAACCAACAGTGCCCGCGGCTCTTCTTCGGAAAAATCGGAGAAAAAGAGAAGGAGAAGAGGCCGATGGATCGATTCTAAAGAGAGGGGAGACCTTCTTATAGAGGGTCCTAGGATTTCGAGGGATCCTAGGACTCCTAATGTGCTTGGGTCTCGCCGGAGAAGAAGACTCCTACCGGGAGTCTTCTTCCCGGTTTTTACATCTTTTTTTTTTTTCGTTTTGGGCTTGGGTCTGTTAATCTAGCTTGGGCTTGGGCTATGACAAGAAGAGAGGAGAGGGCTCATGTGTGGCATCCCATAGGGGTGGTGAGGCATCAAGTAGCCAATAGGATTTACCGGAGTTGGAGAAGGAGATGAAGCTCAATCGAGGAAGAATGAACTGGTGGGTTTCAGAATGCTTCACTTATAAGTAGATGACATATGTTTTTATGAATTTGTTCCTCTCCATTGAGATTGGTAGGTGGCTTTTCGTTGGGGATTAAGTTCTGAGATTATGGAGGAAGGAGATGGGTGATTCGAGGGAGAAACTATATCTTGCAACACGCGCACCACATCAGTAGTGCACCACAGTAACAAACTATATAATTATACGCGGGAGAATAATTTGAGATGAGCGCAAAATGCATGGGCTCATATAAACCGAGAAGCATGATTGGTGGGTGCACTGTGATATGGTGTATGATATAATCTCAAACACGGCCCATTTAGCCCGAACCTTGGTCTGCCACGGCCTAAGCTTGGGGTCTGACGGGCTGTACGGGGCACGGTACGTGGCCCGTCAGGCCCATGGGCCTGATAGATGGTTTTTTTTTTCAAAAAAAAAAGCAACCCAAACAGGTTGTGTCTGGCATGATCATTTCAGTCCGTTATGGATCGTGCTAGACACGGTCCATTTAGTGCCATTACAGATCGTGCCAGGCATGGCCCGTTTAATGCCATTACGAGCCAAATATAGCCCATAATGACTAATTCATATATATTTTTTTATTTTTTAGGTTAGAGAACGGTTAGTTTGTACTTTTTTACCATTTTAATCTCCCAACGACCATAAAACGGCTAATTTTAGAGATAATTTAAAAAAATAAAAATATTAGGATTTCTATAAATACCCCCCCTTCCATTTTTACTACACCAAATCAATTCTCCTCTCTTTCTCTATTACCACTCTTCCTTCTCTTCTAGTAATATTTAGCAAGTATTCAATATTTTAGCAATCAGCAATTAACAAGTATTCAAGTGCTACACAAGAGGAGGATTAGTCTATCTATTAGAGCTTTGGAGGTCCTTGTTAAAGTCCTGAGGAGTACAAGAGGAAGCTCATAAATCTCCACCCATCTCTACTTAATTTTTCCATTTGATTAGTTTTTATTATTTACATAACTCATATCTAGATATGGCATCTTTTGATGAGAGTCATTTTATATGTGACGATCCATAAGATTTTCAATATTAATTTCTTATATTTATATTTTTTTAGTTTTTATCTTTTAATTATTTTTTTGGTAGAAAAAAGGGATTGGGAGAGGGGCATCCTGACATTGTTAACTCCTCTGGGCGTGACCATAAGGCTCCCAACCCTATTGGAGAATGTTCGATTCGAAGGATAATTTGGAGAAGGATCCTCCTCTCCACCATACAGGTAGACCCAAAAGGTGAGTACGTTACCTCAGCCCCATCGAGGTTTGGCAGACTAGAAAGTGCTTCCAATACTCGCACCCAGATTGTCAGGATCAGCTCCTTCCTAGTTATTCACTTCTGTCATTTAACTGAAGCCCCAGCATCCACCATGACTCGAACTCAGGTCACTTGCATGGAAGCCAAGACTCGTTCCACCAGTGACGATCAACTCCTTCCTAGTTATTCACTTCTTTCATTTAACTGAAGCCCCAGCGTCCACTATGACTCGAACTCAGGTCACTTGCATGGAAGCCAAGACTCGTTCCACCAGGCCACTCCCTTGATGGTACCTTTTAATTATTGAAGTGAGTCACCTCTATTTTTTCTCTTTTTCTCATTATATTCTAGAGGTCAGACCTAGCCGCCCTCCCTCCTTTGTATTATTTTGATTGTTATTAATAAACCGATATGAGTCTACGCCAAACCCTCTATCATTACAAGGCGGTTTTTTATTTTTACAAAAAAAATTCAACATCTATATTTAATTTTGCTCCTTAATTCTTTTTTAATTTATAAAGAAAATAATATTTTTTAAATTTTAAAAAAAGAACTAGGTTAGCACGCGGGTCGTGCAGTGCTTGGATCGAGTCTGGACCACGTCGGACCGTATCGTGCTTGGCCCACTGGCTGTGCTAGAGCCCAGATCCTTATGGGCTACGGACCGCAAACCCTCGTCTAACCCGACTCCTTCTAACGGACCGTGTCTGGTATGGCCCGTTACTATAGTAGTCGGATCGTGCAATTCGTATCGAATCGAGCCATGTAATGGATAGCCCGGCTTACCTATGTCTATCGACATCTATCTTTCTCTCAAAAAAAATAATAAAAAATAAAAAAAAATAAATTTTAAATATGTGATGGGGGTATTTTAGTCATTTTTAGATGGCCGTTGATGACAACTCAGGAAGGATAGATGGAAAGCTTAGATTGTAATGAAAACTATGTTAATAGATTTGTTAAAAAAAATTAAAATGCGTTTGGTTGTGCATGCAAGATGTACAAAATTGAGAGGGTCAAAAAGAATTTTTTTTAAAAAAAAATATTTTTTCTTTCACTACGAAAGTTCATTCCAAAAGGGGATGATGCCATCCCCATCTCATCTTTGAGTGGCATTTTTGGAAAGAAGGCACGCTATTGGGTCATCATCCCCCCCCTACATAAAACACTAATCCTCCCTGCCAAACTCCATGTCCACTTTCGGGAAAAGACTGCAACCCAAATTGCAAAAATGGAACCTCCACCCCAAGAGCCAACCCCACCTTCCCCAACCTCATCTCCCGATTGCTCCCTCACCTTGGCACCATCCTCTCACCTCTCCTCACCTTCCGGTCGTGACGCCAGAGACGTGAGGCTCTTCCCTTGCCTCTTCTGCAACAAGAAGTTCCTCAAGTCCCAGGCTCTCGGAGGCCACCAGAATGCCCACAAGAAGGAGAGAAGCATTGGATGGAGCTCCCAACTTTACCTGCTACCGGACTCCACCCCCGCCAACTATCCGAGCCCACCTCCCTTCCCCATCGCGTCGCATTCCTGCAAACCCTTCTCTCCCGGTCGTCGCTTCCCTGCCGACCTCCCTGAGAGCTTTGCTTCCTGTGGAGTCCCTCGCTTCGCCTCCGACCTCCCCTACCTGGCAACCATGAGCACCAGCAGGGCAATCTCCGCCGCCAGCGACCCCTCGGTTGGCTCCAGTGAGACAATAGATCTTCTCAACTGGCAGAGGGCCTCCCATCCTCCCCAGGTTCCCGCCGCCGATGATAACAAGGATCCCTCTTCATCCACCCCTTGTGATGATGAAGATAACACCAAGCTCGATCTCTCCTTGAGGCTCTAGTACTCCAAGCCTATGTGTCACCTGTTGTGTACGTCACTTGTGGAATTTGATTTCCAGACAGATGTCGGCCTTTGTTTTCTTCTTAATTGCTTTCTCCCCCGGCCCTTATCATCTTATTGTTTGTTTTAGATCTTCTATTGTTGCTTTGGAATTCTGGTTTGTCTTTCCATGACTGTAACTGTGAGGAAGTTGATGCTAACTACTGATGTTGAGGGTCCAGTAGTGTGGTGGAGAGGAAGGAGTGGATGGGATGAGGACACATGCATGTGATATTCCTAGCTTTGTGTTCGGTGGTGGTGGGGTGCTGATATAACGTTAACGGGTGTATGTTTCTAAAGCTGCTACATCATGTTCCCTCCCACTGCATCTATTCATTTCATTCCGGGAAAGCCTGGCCTATCAAATTGGTGTGATACAAATGGTTTTGAGAACAGGAGTTAGATTCCTTTCATCAATCATTGATGTTAGCACTCATGGGACAGTTCGTGGTGCTCACCGTTCGTGTGTGTTGTGTACCAGCGTACCATAATAATATAATCCGAGCAAATTTAAGCCGTTGCTGTTGTCATTTGACGTAGAGCTTACTACTGTTCGTCTCAAAAAATGAGCAACTAGTATACTATGACGGTCGAGGTCCCAACGTACCACTTCACTATTTTCCCACTATTGAAAGAAACATCATGTTGGGGCACCGCGTTTCGAGCGGAGCCTCTAAGGCCCTTCAACAGTGGGGTTACCTAACAGGTCTTTGTTAGTTGTATAACTATGCATGGTTTGCATCCAAATCATCAGCGAGGTTCATTTTATATGTGAAGAAACCTTGACCTAGATTTGTGTTTGACCAAGACCAGACTACCAAATTTCACAAAGCAGGTCATCTCCTGGGGATACATTGATGAGCATGTTAGTCTTTATGAACCTATTAGGGTAGTTTATAAGAGTATCCAAAAGGAGTTGCTGGAGCTTTTAAAAGCGGAAAGCATCAATAATTAAAGGTTGTGCGAATGTGATGGATTATAGGAGCAGAATGGATGAGGGATAGAGTTAGTAAGAATAGTGGTAACTAAATGGATCAAGACAGATAATGGAAGCTAGACCTAGATGGAGAGCAAAGCAAAAAATTAAGCCAGTACTGCTCAAAAAATTGTTGCATGTAATCATTATAAGATTAGCAGGCATGTAAAAGAAAAGCATTAGAAGCTTGACATAGAGTTGCACCTCAAGGCAAGAAGATGAAGGAGGATACCAAGGAGAAAGATAATGCAATTCTTAATGTAATCAAGATCGAGGAGCTACCGTGAGCATGAGAAACCATACTTCAAACTAACTTTGATGATGAGAAAGTTTGAAGCAGCAGCGATAACTAATGTAAAAATATAAGAGAAACTTTTTCACTTGAAGATCTATATATATTTATGTGTGTATGTGCGCGCGCGTGTGTGTGAAGCAAAGTATCATTGGAGCCATCGTAGAACCTAGTAGCTACAAAATCTCATTTGAGATCAGTTAGGGTTTTAACAACTTCACATTCATGACATTATTCTCTTGGATGAACATGAAAGATTATTAAATTGAAAGCCACAAAGCTATGTACCTTCAAAGATAATGTGAGGATTCATGCGGGCATATCTTTAGTTTTATATTGGTTATACACTAGAAAAATCTTGGATACCCAAGGAAAAGGATCTAAATAATAATCTACGGCTAGTCTTTTTGAATGACACCCTGATCATTAGAAATGGTTTTAGAGCCAATTTGCTATCACTAAAAGATATTACTAGCTAGGATTCATGCATGCATATCTTTAGGCCACATTGCTTGTGCACCAAGAAGATCTTAGATAATTAAGAAACACTCTTGGATAATTAAGAAACACTAAGGATGCAGATATATAATAATTTGTGACTAATCTTGTTGGATGCGGCCTTAATCATTACAAGTGGTTCCGAGCCAGTCATGGTATTTCTATTACTGATTGGACTCTTTCTTGATGAGAATGTTGGGACTTAAATAGGGAATTATATAACTTTTGCAAGTATATATGTGTTTAGTTTCATCTTGCAATTGTGTGGAAAGATCTTGGATACCTAATTAAAGCTAAGGGTGCCAAAGAATAACTTTTTGATTAGTCTTTTTGGATAAGTTTCTGAGTCGTTATAAGTATGTTGATAAGATGATGTATGAGGTGTTTCTTTAGATGGTTGTTAGATCATTCTTTGAAGCCTCTATATGCAGGATTGAGACATGGTTATCTATGCGTGATAACATTAGTTTGTGAAAGATAGGAAAGAAACTATCTACAAATAAAGCCACAAATGAGTATTCTCCATTTTTTTTTTTTTTGGTACAGAAGATGGGGAACTACCCCAAGAAAAAAAGGACCTAAAAACGAAAGTAAGAAACACCCGCCAAGTCTGCCATAGCCAGCAGACTGGTGGTGCAGGGGAGAGAACAGGGGGAAGAGAAGGATCCATCAGTGGGTCTCCCAGCCAAGCTGTCCACCAGCTGGTTGGCCTCCCGGAGTGCATGTGACACCTGGAATAGATCCAAGGATGTCGCACAAAGATTGATATCAGCGAGCAGAGGATGGAAAGAAGATAGGACGTCGGTATGCTCGAAATCCCAGAGATGCTTTGAGATCCAATCGACGACTGTTAGAGAGTCACCCTCTAACCAAACTCTTGTGAAATCCAAATGATAAACAGTCGTGGTAAGGGCGCACCACGCAGCCATAAGCTCTGCTTCTGGAACAGAGTGCGTCAAAGTTCTGATTGTTTCAGCATAAACAATAGTGCCGATGTAATCTTTGATTAGGAATCCCAGACCTACCTTTTCGTTGGACCAGGAGGCATTGACATTCACCTTGACATGATCACAGGGAGGAGGCACCCAAACTACAATAGTAGGGGGAGAAGATGGGCTCATTGAGCCGCCAGCATCCCATTGCTGTAAACCATTGGCCAAAGATGAGATAACTCCTGTTTGGATATATTTCTGTGCGCACCTGAGAGCCAAGAGTAGATTTTACTTGCATTGTGTTCTTTTAGGTTGAAGATAACATCGTTCCTCGCATTCCAAATCATCCACGCTGTGTAACATGTTATTGACTTTTGAAGCTAAGGAATGCTTGGATCGGTGGTAAGATGGATGAGGTCTTCCAAAGAGTAAAAGTGGTAGACAGATAGATGATTAGTCTGAAGAGCCTCCCAGATCCTAGCAATACAGAGACAGGCAACCAAACAATGTTGAATATCTTCTACAGCATGCTGGCATAGGGTATAGAACGATCCTTGGTGTATGCGCAAATCCCATTGTTCCAACAGAGCATTACACGGTAGGCACCCCCAGCATACCTTCCACCAAAACAATTGAACCCGAGAGGCAACCAACAGCTTCCAAATCCAAGATAGATTGGCTCTCGAGAACTGCTTTTCAGATTGAATAATATGATTATAAATATCATATACCCTGAGTTTAGGGCCCATTGCATTTTTTCAAACCAGACAATCACTATAGGTGTGCTTGGGAATAGGAATAGATTGATCGTTCAGCTCACCTCAATGGTAAATAGTCTGGTGAGTTTGTCAGAATCCCATTGCCCATCTCTAGACAACAAGTCTGCCACCTTTTGATCCTCTTGAATCTCCTGGGTATCCATTGGAATGGCGCACAAGTTGAGTGGTTTGTCAAATAATCATGTATCATACAGCAAACAAATGGATTGGCCGTTACCAACCTGCCACCGAAATCCTTCCTGAACCCATTTTGCAGACCTCAGCATAGATCGCAACAGTGGGGAAGCACCTCTCACCGGCTTATAATCAATCCAATTGGAGAAGCTATATTTTGAGGATACCAACTATGACCAAAGTGAGTTCCTGTTAACAATCAGGTTCCCCACCGCCTTTGCAAGGAGGGCTTGTTGTCTGGTCTTGAGGTTGTGAAGTCCTAACCCACCCTGACTTTTAGGAGTACAGAGCACATCCCATCATATGAGATGAAGCTTTTTGGTGCTGGTTTCATGTCCCCAAAAGAAAGCCCTGAAGATTTTTTCCACATTGGCAACAACATTTTGAGGGATAGGAACATTTGTGAGCAGAAAAATAGTAGCAGCATTTAGAATTGATTGTAGAAGAATGAGACGCCAAGCCTGAGATTATTGTTTCCATTTCCATCCTTCCAGCCGTTTGTTCATCCAATCAAGTAAAGGATTGAAATCTACTAGAGATAAAGCAGTTGTAGATAGAGGAACACCTAAATAATACCACACGTCTTCATTTAAAGGCACTTCAAAGAGACTGAGAATGTATTGCTTGGAGGTTTGTCTAACTCTATTGCTAAATTGAATTTGAGATTTGTTGATGTTGACTCGCTAGCCCGATTGATTACAGTAAGTCTTCACCACTTCCTTCAAAACCCAGGCATCTTTCTTTGTGGCTATACATAAGGAGGATGTCATCTACAAACATTAGGCGGAAAATACTGGATCCTCCTTATCGAGGCTGATAACCTTTGATACGTCCCAAACGAACTTGATCCTGTAGAGATCTAGAGAGCATATCAGCATAGATTATAAATAAGAAGGGAGAGAGGGGGCAGCCTTGGCGTAAGCCACCAGAGGACTGGAACCAAGGGGTTGGAACACCATTGACCAATATTGAGAAGCTTGGTCGGGAAACACAATATATTATCTAGAAAGTGGGATGAAATCCACGGTAGATCAGAACTGTCTCTAAATATCTCTAATGTATTCGGTCGCATGCCTATTAGATGTATGCTCTAAAAGTCTATCTTGATTAACACATATCTTTCTCTGGACCATATTGTTGTACTTATCAAATAATTTTTTATTACGAATCATATAGTATGTGTCCATGATTTATCTTAAAAATTAATGAAGATAATTTTATATATTTTTAAAATATTAAAAATTTGAAATATATACCATTAGTAGTTAATTTCTAAATGTTCTCCATCGTCGAATTGTCACGGAGGGCAGTGATCAATCCATTTAAAATTAATACATAGATTACCTCCTTTTTGGATAGATGAATCTTAAATCTGCAGTATGGAGACACTAAGATGAGAGTGCAAGTGATTGTTAGAGAATAACTTACACTGAGTATGACCAATACGAAAAATCACTTAGAGGTCTACTCATTCATCGATTGTCTTGATGCTGCAGTGATGTGACTGGTCCTTTGACCTGTGGTGTATTGGTTATTCGTAGCGAGGCTACTTAGTTTGATTACACATTCTCTTGGTCTCTAGCCATTCGGATCCTTGCTGTGTATGCTGGTTATTATAGGTTCAGATTCGCTATTTGGAATAGGATGCATCTAGATAGAATTTATCAATCTTGATAGAAAAAGTAGTTCTATATGATTTGTGAGACTGAGTTTAGAAAGTCTCTAGTCAGAGCAAGTATGAATACTGGAAAAGAATTTCTACGGGATTCACAATGAACTCGAATCGAGCCAATCTAACATTTGACTGATGATAAAATTTGATAAATTCTTCATAATCTCTGTCTAGTCGAAACTCACGATAAAGAGATTGTATCATACGGTAATTGTACTTAGAGATTCATTCTTTTATTCTACTCGGTTGCCACTACATACTGTTAGACGTCACTAATGGATCGTAAGAACTCACTAGGATCATTTTTGAATCAACAATCCTTGTTGGAGTGAGTTAAAATCATTCTAGTCCATCAAAAGGAGTTTCAAAGATGCTATGATGGAGATCATGGTATGTCTCACTACCAGACAGAATAGAATCTGAGGGATCACACACAAAAAGAGCATGACCTGATCAATAGCTTGGATCATATCTGAATTATCAATTGGATTGATGGTTTAAATTTTGAAAACTATTAATTTATAAGTGTTACAGATGTAGCAACTAATTATTAGCATAAGGACTTAATTACAAATATAGTAATTTAGTTTGGATTGATTAAATTATGAATCAAGTCTTAATTAATTTAAATTAGATTTAATTTAATTTAATACTAATTGAGTTTAATTATCTAAATTATATTTGAATTTTAATCCTGATTGGATCATATTTGACAGTTTTTCGATTTTGATTAGATTCGGACTCAATTTAAACTCAATTTAGACTTAGTTTGAACCAAATTGACTCTGGCCTTTTGAGCCTAGATTTTTTGAGCTTCTCTCTCCACTTTGCATGAAGAAAGAAAGGATGGGCGGTGATTTTCATGTTGGTTTTCTCGTGTGCACGCGTGAAGGGGTATGGAGAGGTAGTTATTTGGTTTCTTGATTAGTTAGGACTTATTTGGATAAGAGATAAAGCCTAACTAATCTAACCTGATTTTTATCTGATTTTGGCATGGAAAAGAAGGTATTTTGTGGGACAAAATTATAAAAGGGGAGAGTTTTTGTGTGAGATGGTTATGCATATGTTGTATGCGTTAGGGATGTTAGTGTAACTTCCTGTCGCCCATTGTTTCCTCCTCCTCAATACCTTCTTCCTCCTTTTTGTTCCCATTGCCTACTTTCACTTTCAGATAGAGATCTGAGAGAGAGATTTTGGAGAGAAAAAGAAAATTAAGAAGGGTTCTTGATTTTTTTTGATGATCTAGAAGAATCCTTGCAATTCAGCACAAAAGATTTGTGCAAGGCCCTGTTCAATTATTTCTAATAGCAATGGGGTAAGATCCAAAGCTGAAGAGTGAGATCTATAAGGTGCTAGTACACCGGTGGTCTCCATGCTTCGATCAGGTATCTCTGTGTAGATACCAGCAGAGATCGGATGCTTGCGTGGCTATGACTCAAACCTTAAACATCCGCAGGATCTAACGGTATGGAGATCAGATCTCTAGATTTATTTTACTAACCTTTTGTTTTGATTTCAGATTTTAGATTTTGATGATGTGTTCATGTCAAGATCCTAAACGTGATTTTTAGATCTGATTTGATACGTGATTTAAATTAAAAGATTTTTAATTTAATTTACTTCCACTACACATAAAACTATTTTATGAAAAATTTTTAAACTACACATACAAAACCACCCCACTTTCTAACAATGCCACTTTCTAACAATGCCTTCTCCATATCGGCCTTGATTACCATCAGAGACTAGTGCATTGATCTGAAATTGAGGGAGTGGAAAACTTCTTGAGCTATCATGATGTTGTCAGAGATATTTCTATTGGGGACAAAGGCACCTTGTTCAGGCGCAATCAAACCAGACAATAGGGGTTTAAGACAATTTGCAATAATCTTGGCCACCAGCTTATAAATAGTGTTACATAAGCTTATGCGACAATAATCAGTAATATTCTTGGGGTTTGTCTTCTTGGGTATCAAAACCACAAAAGTGTGCTTCCAATCCTTAGGCATCACATTGGACTCAAACACCTCTTGGACTGCCACCATCAAATCCATTCTTAAAATCTGCCAAAACTATTTAAAGAACAAAGGCTGAAAATCAGAAGGCCTTGGAGCACTTTCTGATTGCAATTGAGGTAAAGCTTCAGTTATCTCATTTTCAGATCTCTGGGTTATCAACTTACTGTTATGAAAATCAATGATTTTATTGTGGATCGAAGGGAGCGCTATGTTGTGCCTAGGTCCTGGCACTGCCACATAGACTGAAAATGGCTGGTAAAAACCTCCATAATCCCATCGTCATCATAGATTTCCTGACCATGATCATTGGGGATAGATGAGATTTTGCTACATCGCCGGATAATTGTTGATTGGTGAAAAAAGGTTGTGTTTTGGTCCCCTTCTTTTAGCCCTCTGATCCGAGACTTCTAACACCAGAACAATTCAAGTTGTTACATCATCCGAGCATGCTCAGCCAATCTTTGTGATGGTGGATCTGAAGTTGGGAGTTCTGACCATCGGAATTCACATCCTCTTCCTGCATAGCTTAGATCTGCTCCTTGAGCCTTTTGACCTTCTTAAACAGATTACCTACAACTTCCTTGTTCCATTGGGACGACATGATTCTCATTTTTCTTAACAGCTTGAAGATCTTCTACTGTCATGGGGTGAGTGTTTTCTTACCCAAATACCCGTGTGGCGCCCCAGCATGCCACACACCAAGGCCAGCCCTCTCGAGTCCTTTCCTCGGACATACCAATAAGCACGCAGCAGTCCAGCCACATAGCCAAGCTTGCACCTCTATGCACCTGCCTGGTAATACTGTTGTACTGAATACAGATGACACCCTCAAGTGCCCATAAGCAATCCGACCCCTCGAATCAATTGCAATGCTCATGCGCACCTCTGTGCCATAACATAGACTCTTTCCAAGAGTGCTTCGCAGCTCAACACCTCTGTGTCAACTCTAAGGCTTTGCCCCTCAAGCCAAGCACTGCTCATCCCAGATGTCTTGATCCTCAACATACCCTCATGCCAAGACATAACCACTGTGTCACTAATCCGCAACCCACCAAGCCACCATTTAGTACTACACATATCAAATCCACATAGCACGACCATGCAATGCCACCACTATGTTTGAGGCTCGGGCAAACCCATCTTTAATGTAGCCTAGCTAAACTACCAAGTTGACATGACCTGCAACTCCCCCAAGCTACAGATGATCATACACATCCGAGTTCTCTGGGGTTCGACTATCCAAGCTTCCCCCCACAAACTCTTGTGCCACGATCCCAGTCTTGCATCCTTGATATGCCTTTCCATCCCTGGTTATATCGCTTGACAATATTCATGGCCTGCTCGCCCATCACTGTGCATTACCATGATCCTGGGGATACATGACCATACCACCCAATATCTTCGGTCCACAGCCTACTCACACATTGAGCACTGCCACGATATCGGCATCCAAGTCTGCCCCATCAAGTAAATATCTTCGATCGGATGATAAATGCATCAAGCCATCCTCTCCTCGGCATGATCCTCTTGGCCATCCATGATCCTTGGCCCAGCTCCAAGGCACATATACCGATCGATATATCATAAGCCTTCCTTATTCTCCACGATCGATCGGTTCCGGTGGATCCCCGTGAGACATCACCTTGCGATGCTCACAAGACTTGCCTGTTTGGGTAGGCCACACCCTTGCCCGACTAGCCCTCTATCGCCTCTTCGCTCCACTACAGAGATCAAAAATGCATAGAGTAGTCTAGACAAACCCCTCAAGGATAAAACCTCGAGAGATCCCCTTCTCGCACAATGTGGCCAGCTCGTCCAACCAACATTGCCCCGAATACCTCCACATAAGGTCATTCAGACGTGGCACCACCATTGCACACACAATTGTGCCACGATGGACCCATCTCCTACGGGTCTGGGGGAGTCGGGTACGCGGCCAAAGCTCTGCACCCCTCAAACCAAGAGGAATCCTTGAGTATCCACATATATCATGGCGGACCACCACCATTCCAAATATCATGCATCCCGAGCCCCCCCAATATCATACCATGACCATACCGCTCCTTGGCGAACCATTGCTCCCTCACTACCCCAGCAAGGCATCCCCCTAAATCTCACCCTGGGGGTTCCAAATGATCGAGTAGCATTGCAAATTTTGGCCAAGCCAAATCCTTCGCAGCACCGTGCCACGCCCATGCCGGCACCCCCTGCGACATGCCTACGGATAAGCCCGTGACAATTCTCTCCCACTCAAGCTGTCGACGTCCTCGTCGACGTCCAAGCCACTACTTGAACATTAGTCACCACAACCAAGTTTCATTGCAGTAACTATAAATATGGTTCCTCAAGTCAGAGACCCACAGTCTTGATGTCCTTGATTCTTTCTCTACCACTGAGAATCCATCATCCACACCACACTGACTCCTCCATAGAACCAAACTGCTACAAAATCCAACACCAACTTCTGCTTTTGTCCTCCTCCAATGGTCTTTTAACCTTCAATTACATGGCATTCCTCGGACTCTTCCAAGGCTTAGCTCTCGATTGCCCCAATCTAAGAGCAGCCACTGCATTCTCTAAGCTTGCTGTAGTCCTCTGAGCATCAACTTAACTGAAAACTTTGTAACACTCCTCGAACTCTTCCAAGGCTTTACTCTCGATTTTCTCAATCTAAGAGCTGCCATTCCTTTCCTCGGACATACCAATAAGCACGCAGCAGTCCAGCCACATAGTTAAGCTTGCACCTCTATGCCCCTACCTGGCAACACTGTTGTACTGAATACAGATGACACCCTTAAGTGCCCATAAGCAATCTGACCCCTCGAATCAACTGCAATGCTCATGCGCACCTCCGTGCCATAATATAGACTCTTTCCAAGAGTGCTCCGCAGCTCAACACCTCTATGTCAACTCTAAGGCTTTGCCCCTCAAGCCAAGCACTACTCATCCCAGATGTCTTGATCCTCAACATACCCTCGTGCCAAGACATAACTACCGTGTCACTGATCCGCAACCCACCAAGCTGCCCTTCAGTACTACACCTATCAAATCCACATAGCACGACCATGCAACGTCACCACTATGCATGAGGCTCGGGCAAACCCATCTTTAATGTAGCCCAGCTAAACTACCAAGCTGACATGACCAGCAGCTCCCTTAAGCTACAGATGATCGTACACATCTGAGTCCTCTGGGGTTCGACTATCCAAGCTTTCCCACAAACTCTTATGCCACGATCCCGGTCTTGCATCCTTGATATGTCTTTCCATCTCTGGCCATATCGCTTGACAATATTCATGGCCTGCTCGCCCATCACTGTGCATTACCATGATCCTGGGGATACATGACCGCACCACCCAATATCTTAGGTCCACAGCCTACTCACACATTGAGCACTACCACGATATCGGCATCCAAATCTGTCCCATCAAGTAAATATCTTCGACCGGATGATAAATGCATCAAGCCGTCCTCTCCTTGGCATGACCCTCTTGGCCATCCATGATCCTTGGCCGATCCTTGGCCCAGCTCCAAGGCACAGCCACCATAATTTCCTCTCTAAGCCTGCTCCACCACACTTTGGATATTATCACACGTTAACCAGAATTTAAACAATCAAAACGGAGATTTTATTTGCTGGTTGGCTTTATCTTGGACTCGAAGGAGAAGGGGACAACGATCCGACCCAATTCTGAGTAAATGAAAGACCTTAGATTTCAAAAATTGGTTAAGCCAATCGCCATTAATCAGAACTCTATCCAGGCGTTCCCACACTGGCTGTTCCGAGTCTATTGTTACACCATGTATATGATAGACCATTGAACCCCAGGTCAATTAGAGAATTATTGTTAATGAACTCCATGAATTCATGAGACTCGATATTAGACCTAAAAACTTTGCCACCCAATTCTCATTGCTGGAACATATAGTGTTAAAATTCCCAATGGTGATCACCGGATAATCGAGGAAATGCAAGAATTGAGGACGTCCCATATATGCCTTCTCTTTCTGTAACAAGTGCTGGCATAAATGACTGCAATGATCCAAGGGCTCTGACCTTTATCGTTGACCAGCCCAACTACCACTTGACGATCCGTACAGGAAATTGATGTTCGATCCAGTCGCATGCCACAGGGTGATGATGCCCCTAGATTTTCTCACCGCAGGGATGAAGAAAATCCACCAATGCAGACCAACAGCATGATGGAGCTTCTAAATCGAATCCTCAGAAATCCGCATTTCGAGAATGCAAAACATATTAGGACTAAACTTCCGAACCAAAGGAGGGCTTTAGTGCACCTTGACAATTCCACACTATTACATTCATAGACAAATCAAAATTGTGAGTGGCAGTTCGCAGCCTTGGACGGGTCCCCAACCCCTGATCCATCAACTGAACAATCTTCCCCTATTTTTATCAAACCAATCTTTGTCGAATCTTCCAGGATCGGTGACGACACCAGCGGAGTTGGAGTAGTCACAGTTCTGAAGTGAACAACCGCTAAAGAGAGAGAGACCTAGGCCGGATGAACAACATTCTCAGAATGATGCAAAGTATCCACATCCCGCTGACTCGCTGTGAAGTCGGCGTCGCCTGCCTTCATCTTTAAGACATTCTCCATAGGCTCGGTTTGCTTATTGCTAGTTATGTGTGGGTCCATCCATTGAACAATAGCTGCCTTTGGGTCTTTCTGCTAAGATAAAGCTTGTTCCCGCCTCTGCACTTTAATTTTGCTGTTAGATGGTGCACCACCTTTGGTTCTGGCCTGGGTGGGGATGGACTATCTGTTATATATATATTACTCCAAAATTACTCTTTTCTTATTTATCTCCCGTGACAGTTTAGAATTCTGATTCGGGTGAATCTCAATTTTGAGGAGATTGGTTTTTTTTCTTTAAAAGGAGGCCGCAGCATCCTTCTTTGAAGTGCGGGTTCGAGTGTACGGTGAAGGTTCCAGGTTTCTTGTGCGATTTAGCTTTCTCCCGTTGGTGTTCCTGTGCGGGCTTGCTTCCTGATTTTCTCCCGCTTGTGCTCTTGTGCGGGTTTGCTTTCTGGCTTTCTCCTGCTTGTGCTCTTGTGCGAGTTGCTTCCTGACTTTCTCCCGTTGGTGTTCTACCTGTCTTCTTCCTTCTCGATTTCACGGATGCCCTGTGCTGATGACCGAACGCTTTATCGATTGGTAAGGAGGTATTCATCTTGATTTTTTGTCGAGGATTGAGAAAGGTATCTTCACCTCAGGTATTATCTTACTTTGATCTATTACCGAGGCTGAGATTGGTAGATCTAATTGGATCTTGGTTGCCTTCTATTCGATACTCTGTTGCCTTCTTGTTGGTTTCGGATAAAGGTATTTTATACCTCATATTGTACCTATTTTTCGGGACGGATTTATAGTGGATTGCTCCTCCTCCCCGTGGATGTAGGCCTCTTGTGCCGAACCACGTAAATCTTGATTTCTTTGTCTTTGTTTATTTATGCCTGCAATATATTTGGTGAATTATCTCAAAGAGATTAGATTTTAGATCAAAAGCCTAGGTCGATCCAATCCGATGCGCGTGACCTCACCAATTGGTATCAGAGCACTTGGATGGTTGGTGACAAGAAACAAAGTTTTTCAATGGCTAATGATCCGGCGTCTGTCTCTCACTTCACCACCATCAGGCATGAAGTGGCCGTCTTTGATGGAACGGGAGATTTTTCACTATGGAAGGTAAGGATGAAATATTTGTTGGTTAAAGAAGGTGTTGCAAAAGTCCTTAAGGGTATAGATTCAATCCCGGGAGATAATGAAGCTGCTAAAGAAGAAATTAATGAGAGAGCCCTAGGAATCTTGTTTTCAGGTTTAAATGATAAAGTTCTACGCAATGTTGTGGAACTAGATACAGCCAAAAGTGTATGAAAAAATTAGACAGTTTATATATGACAAAATCTCTGACTAATAAATTATATTTGAGGAAAAAATTACACACATTTCGTATGACAGAAGGAACTTCACTTAAGGATCATTTGGATGAGTATAATAAGCTCCTGCTTGATCTAGTAAATATTGGTGTCGATGTAGATGAAGAAGATAAGGCTTTGATTCTAATTTACTCTTTGCCTAAGTCCTTTGAGTATATTATCACTACCATGCTTTATGAAAGAGAAACAATAAGTCTTGAAGAAGTAGAAGCTACTTTGTTATTCAATGAACTTAGATTAAAAGTACAGCTTCAGCATTAGGCTCAGACTCCAGCTCAAGGTCTTATTGTTAGAGGTAGAGATGAACAGAAAAAGGGGAGACAGGGTAGAAGTAAGTCCAAAAATAGATCAAAGTCTAGGCCCAAAAGATCAGGTATTTGTCACTATTGCAAAATGCCAGGCCACTGAAAATCTGAATGTAGATTTCTACAATCTAAAAGAGAAAAGAAACAAAAAGATCTTTAATTGTAGTTTCTTCAGAAAGTCATAGCAGTATATCAGATGATGCAGTATTTACAGCTGCCTGCAGTGTTAGTCATGCTGACACTTGGATCGTGGATTCTGGAGCATCCTTCCATATGAAACCTCACAAGGAATGATTCTCTTCCTTTAGATCTTGTGAAGGTGGTACTGTTCTTCTTGGAGATGATGATATCTGTAATATAGAAGGTATTGGAACGATATAAATTAAATCAAATTCAAATACCATGGTGATATTGGATGATGTCAGATATGTTCCTAAATTAAAAAAGAACCTTCTCTCAATACATGCCTTTGACAGAGCAGGATATGAAGGCAAATGGGGTAGAGAATCTATAACTATCAATAAAGGGGTATTAACTTTATTGAGAGGTAAATTAAGTGGCATCCTTTACTACCTGGATGGCAGTACAGTTGTTGGTCAGGCATCAGCAGTACAATCTTCTCTTGAGTAGTTGACATATTTATGGCACCAGAGACTAGGACATATTTCAGACAGAGGTCTACAGGAGCTGAGCAGACGTGGTCTGCTGAGTGGTCAGAAGATTGGTGCACTTGAATTCTGTGAGCACTGTATATTTGAAAAACAACATAGAGTCAGCTTCACTACAGGCGTGCATAGGACAACTGGTATATTAGACTATATTCATTCTGACCTATGGGGACCTGCCCCAATTACATCCAAGGGTGGATCAAGATATATACTTACTTTCATTGATGATTACTCCTGAAAAGTCTGGATATACACCATTAAAAATAAGAGTGATGTATTTGAAACATTCAAATGGTGAAAGTCTATGGTCGAGAGGCAAACTGAAAGGAAGGTGAAAACTTTTCGGACTGATAATGATTTAGAATTTTGTTCTACAGAATTTGATGACTTTTGCAAGTCAGAAGGCATTATTAGCATAGAACAACAGTGGATACACCTCAACAGAATGGTGTGGCAGAATGCATGAACCGGATACTACTAGAGAGAGTCAGATCTATGCTATCTAGTTCAGGATTAAGTAGAGATTTTTGGGCAGAGGTCGCTCACACAGCCTGCTATATTATAAACCGATCTCCAGCATCAGTATTAAGCATGAAGACTCCAGAGAGATGTGGACAGGAAGACCTGCAGACTATTCAATACTCAGAATCTTTGGGTGTCCAGCTTATGCATATGTAAGAGACGAAAAGTTGAACCCCCGGGCTAAAAAGTGCATATTTATTGGATATACATATGGGATAAAGGGCTATAGATTATGGTGCATAGAACCTGGATCTCAAGGATTTCTAGTCAATAGGGATGTGACATTTCATGAGACAGCCACTGCTTCAAGACAGCTACAGCATAATTCTTCTCAAAGTGATTAAGATCGGGGTCAGCAGGATAGGACTGTTGTAGATATTGATCAGACTGTTAAATCATAACAGCAGCAGTCAAGTGAAGATATTTACAATGAACAACAACAATAGACAGATGCACAGATTCAGACTCAGGAGGAGGTGACATTACAAGATCAGGATCAGATTGATAGTATTGCCACTCGAAGACCTAGGCATCAGATCAGAGCACCTCAAAGATATGGTTTTGAGGATTCTGCTTGTACTGAGTTAGTATATTATGCTCTGAGTGTTGCAAACACCATTGGTGATGAGTCGACCACATATCAGGAGGCTATTAGTAGTTCACGGGCTGATGAATGGACCATGGCTATGGTTGAAGAACTTCAGTCTCTAGAAAAGAATCAGACTTGGGAGTTAGTTAAATTACCAAAAGGTGAGAAGGTAATTGGCTGCAAATGGATCTTCAAAAGGAAAGAAGGAGCCACTCCTCAAGATTTTAGATATAAGGCCAGGTTGGTAGCAAAGGGGTACAGTCAATGGGAGGGTATTGATTACAAGGAGGTATTTTCTCCTGTAGTCAAACACTCTTCTATCCGTGTGTTACTTGGTTTTGTTGTTTCTCAAAATTTGGAGCTAAAACAACTAGATGTTAAGACAGATTTTCTTCACGGTGATTTAGAGGAACAGATCTATATGCAACAACCACCTGGATTTGAGGTTCCAAATAAAGAAGATCATGTATGCTTACTCAAGAGATCATTATATGGTCTCAAGCAGTCTCCAAGACAGTGGTACCGCAAATTTGATAGATTTATGGTCGACCATGGATACAGTAGATCTCCATATGACAGTTGTGTGTATCACCAGCAGCTTTCAGATGGGTCCTTTTGTTATTTATTATTATATGTGGATGATATGTTAATTGCAGCCAAAGACATGTTAATCATCTAGAAACTGAAAGCCGAGCTCAGTACTGCATTTGATATGAAGGACCTTGGACCGGCAAAGAAGATACTTGGGATGGAGATTATTCGTGACAGGCAGTCAGGTAGATTTTTTCTTACTCAGCATAGTTATATTGAAAAAGTTTTGGACAGATTTGGTATGTCTACAGTTAAGCCTGTCACTACCCCCTTTGCCAGTCATTTTAGACTTTCTGCCAGAGACTCTCCTCAGACTGAGGATGAGGAGAGATATATGTCTAGAGTGCCATATGCGAGCGTAGTTGGCAGCATCATGTATGCGATGGTCTGCACTCGACCTGATATTTCACAGGCAGTAAGCGTAGTAAGCAGATACATGGATAAGCCTGGAAAGGCTCACTGGTCAGCTGTGAAATGGATACTTAGATATCTGAAAGGCACTTCTAAATTGGGATTGATATTCACTGCACAGAGTAATTGCATAGTTACAGGATTTTGTGATTCAGATTATGCTTGTGATTTGGACAAGAGAAGATCTTTGACCGGATATGTGTTTACTCTTTCTGGATGTGCAGTCAGTTAGAAGGCTATTTTGCAGTCTACAGTTGCTTTATCTACCACTGAAGCAGAATATATGGCATTGACAGAGGCAGCAAAGGAAGCTATTTGGCTAAAAGGGTTGGTACAAGATTTGGGTCTCGAACATGATTGTTTAGACATTCATTGTGACAGTCAGAGTGCCTTGCACCTTGCCAGAGACCAGATGTATCACGAACGAACAAAACATGTAGATGTCAGGTATCACTTCATCAGAGATCTGGTAGAGAAAGGTGATGTCAGACTTCAGAAAATATACACTGTCCATAATCCAGCTGACATGTTCACTAAACCAATCCCTGCAATTAAGTTCAGGAATTTTCTGAACTTGATTGGTATAAGCATTTGGTAATGTCCTGCGGGGCTTGTGGTGAGGAGGAGGTTATAAAAGTTTTTTTTTTAATCCACATTTGATATAAAAGGTACAATATTTGTCGCAAGGAGAAGGATTGTTATATATATATTGCTCCAAAATTATTCTTTCCTTGTTTATCTCCCGTGACAGTTTGGAATTTTGATTCGGGTGAATCTTTATTTTGAGGAGATTGATTTTTTTCTTTAAAAGGAGGCCGCGACATCCTTCTTTGAAGTGCGGGTTCGAGTGTGCGGTGGAGGTTCCAGGATTTCTTGTGTGATTTGGCTTTCTCCCGCTGGTGTTCCTGTGCGGGCCTGCTTCTTGGTTTTCTCCTGCTTGTGCTTTTGTGCGGGTTTGCTTTCTGGCTTTCTCCCGCTTGTGCTCTTGTGCTCTTGTGCGGGTTGCTTCCTGGCTTTCTCCCGTTGGTGTTCTGTTGGTGTTCTACCTGTCTTCTTCCTTCTCGATTTCACAGATGCCCTGTGCTGATGACCGAACGCTTCATCGATTGGTAAGGAGGTATTCATCTTGATTTTTTGCCGAGGATTGAGAAATGTATCTTCACCTCAGGTATTATCTTATCTTGATCTATTGCCGAGGCTGAGATTGATAGATCCAATTGGATCTTGGTTGCCTTCTATTCGATACTCTGTTGTCTTCTTGTTGGTTTCAGATAAAGGTATTTTATACCTCATATTATACGTATTTTTCGAGACGAATTTATAGTGGATTGCTCCTCCTCCCCGTGGATGTAGGCCTCTTGTGCCGAACCACGTAAATCTTGATTTCTTTGTCTTTGTTTATTTATGCCTGCAATGTGTTTAGTGAATTGTCTCAAAGAGATTAAATTTTAGATCAAAAGCCTAGGTCGATCCAATCCGATGCGCGTGACCTCAACACTATCCTCACGTGGTTGGTCCATGTAGACCAGCCTTTTTCTTTTATCCCACTTCTGCACAATCTGGGCCGGCCTCGTGCACACGATACCATCCATAGAGTCTGCATTTTCTTCATCTTCCTGAATGAGGTCCATTTGATCAGCCGTCTGGTTGTCCGTTTCTTTCTCAAGGGGTTCCAATAGAGCAAAGCTAGATGAAGAGGCAGACTGACGGGCATATTCTCTGACAGGTGGGACATTTCCGACACCTGACGTTTGAGAGGTGGAGCCGGAGTAGACCTGTTGCCAACCATCATTCTGCTCCTGATTTGTATTTCCCGAAATGCCCTTGTCTCCTTCACTTCGCCCCTGCTCTGGCCGTCGGAGTTCCACCTGATGTCCTGGATCCTGCTGCTTCCCCAAATGAACTGAAGCTTCCGCCACAGGAACCCGTGAAACAACCATTCATGGGCCATACAATCGATTTTCAGACTTCCTTTGCCAGTCGGCTTCCTCCAGATGGAGCAATCATCCTCCAGATATCCTACTCGTCCGCACATGAAACAAATAGCTGAAATATTTTTATATTTAAATTGCTGCCACCACCGCTTACCGAAGGCGATGATGTCTACACCGAGGTGAAGAGGCTGAGATAGGTCAACCTGGATGCAAGCTCAAGCATACCCCCCTCTGATCACCTCTTCCGTGCAGTTGTCGATGAACTTAGGAACTCCTATGGCTGAGATTATCCGGAGAAGCATTGAATGCTCCCACAGTTCCATAGGTAGATCTGGGGGACACACCCAGATACCTCTACTTTTCCTGCTTGTACGCTCCACTTTTGCCATTCATCATTTTCTCCGTTCCGACACCTGTCGCACCTCATGTTACTATTTCGCTTTTGTTTCTCTTCCATGGCATCGTTGCCCGCAAGACAAGATAGAGGCATCAATGATTGGCTGCCTTTGGATCCTCTCCTATTCATGCTTTGAACTACAGGGCTCCCACTGCTGATCATAGCTATCTATGCGTTATATTGCATGATGGCCAGACATTACACAGGCCCTATGAATACATAAATTGAACTTTACTCAACTAAAGGCTTAATCCCAAACAGTTAAGGCGAGTTGTATGAATCTTTTCCTCTATTTTGCTTTTTTTAGGACCATACTTTCTGAAAGATATAGAGGGTATAAAGTCTCTCTTCCTTATTATTTTATCTTATATGATTTTCGATCTACCTCTATGGATCTCTCTTTTCTTCTGCATGTATACATATTTTCTCCACCATATTTATTCATTTTTGGATCTATGTTATTCATATCCAAATTATCAATGATATTGTCATTCTCTCTATTTGCCCTCAATTAACTAGAGCTTTTTATGAATAATTTCATTTTATATTTTATTTTTTATTGCATTACCACACATCCATTTGAACACCAAGAAATAAATAAGGTTCAAACGACGATATGTGTCCCTCTGGAAAGAATCAGATATTCAAATGGTATCTAGTTTCAAGCAATGTGGGATGCTTCAATAGTGTAGTCCCATAGTTTTCAATAAGAAAATTATTTGTTTTTAATTTCAATAATCAATTTATTAGTCTTCTTTGAAAAATAACTACATTATCCGTCTCTTCAAAGGCATGGTAGGCATTCAATAAGATTGAAGCTAGCAGTAGTTACTTTATTCTATTGATAGAGAGCCCATTGAGTCTGCTATTGATTGTATAATAGTTATAACCACCATTTTTTATCCTACAATGATTAATATCAAATTTTCTAAAATAATAGCTTTTATAATGGCCGGTGTTACAAAGAGAAATAATAGTTAATGATGAAAAGCAACATTGCTATTTGACCAATGACTACTCACTTGATAAAAACTAAATATTGGCATCAAGAAAACTATGATATGTTTTTCCTCATATTTTGTGTAGTGTAACAAAAGGAGATTAAAACTGTTATAATCATGGTTATTTTAAACCTTGAGATTGAAAAGTTTAGCAATATGGTGCATGGCAGGGCACCAAATGAGCAGCCCAAGCTCTCATAATGCACCAACTGGAGCACCATCTCTAGAGATGTTTAGAGACCAAAGATGTTCATGATTTAAAATAACAACCATTATAATGGTTGCACGCTCCCTCCATTATATCATATGTAACAATAAAGAAAAGGATAATAGTTATTATTATAACATGCTACTTTTTGTTATAACTATAAATTATAAAAAAATAACAATTATTTGGCATTTTGATTTTTAATAAAATAATATTTCTACCAAATTTTAATTTGGTAAGTATTTTCTTTCAAAAAAAATGTTTATCACAATTGAAGGAATAATGTTTTATTACATAAATGATGACTTGGATAATAGCACTATAAACTTTTCCAAGTTATTATTTATATATTTAATATTTCCAAATCACGGGGAGATTGTTATAACTACTATAACGGTCAATAACAGTTTTTGATTGGTCCACTGTAATAGTGAAGTCACTAATCAAACCTTGCTATGATCCATGGAAAGCAAGTATGCTTAGAGAGAATCAAGCATTAATATCTTAATATGACATGATGATTGATAGGGAATAAGATTTTGTTGTTAGAATTAGTTATTGGGCTTTTTTGCTTGATAGGTGGAAAATGATTATTGGGTAATTTAACTTAATTATGAAGTAACAATTTAAGTCTTCTTGAATCTCATAAATTTGATTGCATTAATAACAAAATGTAAATATTTCACATAGTAAAGAGTTACTCCTTACTACTAAAAAAGAGTTAGTCCTATGTTTGCATCTAATAGACTTTAGGAAAAATTATAGAGATACCTCCTCAACTTTAGTCCGATTTCACTTATACCCTTTTGATTTTCAAATGTACCCAATGAATTCTCTTATTGAATGAAATGTTCCAATGTAGTCCTGACGTTCACTTAAAAACTGATGTCATGAGCTTGCCATTGCAAAAGATGGAAATGCCCCTCCCTAACTTGAAATGGATTTTCATAATTTTGAGAGTTGTTCATTTTGCATCCCTTGCTTCTGGCATCTTTTCTGGAATGAAATTCTGACGACGACCACTATCCCACCCTCCACTCGGGTCCAACAGTCTCTTCTCTATGCACAAGCTTGGCAACCTCTCAAGAACCCTATTTCCCTCCACCATGGCAGTGAAATACCATCTTCTTTCCTTTGGAGGGTAATATCTATTTTCTTATTTTTTTTATAAAATCATAATTTTATTAAATATTATATTCTTATTTATCTTTTTAGTGGCCGACATAAAGACATCGTAACCATAGTTATAAGGATATTCTCTAAGTTTTTTCTTGCACAATGGTGTATGTTGTTGACCTTTGATTATGGTATCATATTTTAATCTTTGTTATTTGCATGCAATATTTAATTGATATGTGTTTTGTAATGGTCCCTCTTATATATAATCTTTATTCCAATTATTTCATTGCCTATCAATGAGAGATGTGGTCTCTATGTGTGTGTATGCATAAAAAATGGATTTTGGACTAATGTGGTCCCTTATAATTTTTTTTTTTGAATCTATGACCCTTTATGTGCTCCCATTGTGGACTTATGCCGCACCTTTTTCCATGCACAATGGAAGTATGGAAAAAGTGTCCAAACATGCTGATGTTCCATTTTTTAAATATGGTCTGATATATTTTAATATGCACAATGTATAGTGAAGTAATGTTTTAACCACTTTTTGGACTGATGTTCAATAACTTTCTTAAGTATTGCTTTTTATATTGTTATTTGAGTTTGTTAATATTGAAAGTATCAAAATTCTATTTGAACTTATGTTTTCAGTTTATTAAGTAATATTTTTTCAATACCCAATAGCTTTATATCAAATTTTTCAACTAAAAGTTGAATTTATGCACATATGAACTTCATGTATTACTTATTCATTATTGTAGGGATGGACTCTATTTTTTTCATTATACAAATCCACTATGATGGATCAATCAAGTGCCATCCAAGCTATCACTATAGTGGGGTTATATTAGATACTTCAATAATTATGATTCAGATTGATTTAATATCATAGAGTTGGAGATATGCTAGGCCAACTAGGATATACAAATTATATCTATTTTTATTATCTCATGCCTGGATGGATATTTGAAAATGGCTTAAAAAAACTAAGATGTGATATACGGATATCCTGGGGATATTGGCTTACATGAGAGGAACTGATATGGTATATATATATATATATATATATATATATATATATATATATATATGTGGAGTACTAGGAGGATGCAACTACTTGTGTCATTATTAGTGCCACTCAGGAAGCTACTCCAACTATTGTAGAGATGCCTCTAGTTATTGCATCTCCTCCAACTATTACAAAGATGCATTCTATAATGAAAGTTAGTTGGTGGGTGTCTCGGTTACTACTGCAGAGATGTTTACTATCGAGGATGTAGCTACATCCACACCAAAGATCTGAATCAAGAGAGTAACAGTAAAAAGAATTGGTGGAAGAAGACCACATGCATTTGGAAGGTTTAAAGTTGATGAGAAATGAAAGAAGTTGTAGTTGCCACTTCGAAGCCTGCATTTAATAGTGACAATAATAATAATGCATCACTTAGTCAGCTAAGTGATTCGGATGATGATGATTATGATTTATTTGATGAGTATGTATATAGAGATATTATTAAGGAGGAGTTAAGATTTTGGATATAGCATTTTTCTCTCCCAAAGATGCTGGATTTTTGGGAGAGGAGCAGCTCAATGATAGAGAATCAGAGAGTAATAGTAGCTCTCATCTCTGTATCTTGGATAGTGATGGTGATTCAGATGTTGAGATTTAAGATTCTGATTATCCTGAATTCAATAAATCTGTAGATATTAAAAGAACTATCAAACTTTTGATTGGAATGAGGTTTAGTAATGCTCACAGTTTAAGAAGGTACTATGACTTTATAGTATATAGAAGAATTTTGATTTTATATACAAGAAGAATGAGGTTAGGTGGATTACTACTATATGCAAGCAGGGAGGTGGGTAGAGGATTCATGCTACACCACTGTAGAGGAAGAACACTTATCGAATAAAGATCTTCCGGCCTATGCATATTTGTGGTAGGTAATTTGAAAATCATAATGTTACATTCAAGTTTCTAATAGAGAAGTATCTTGAGGAGATTAGATTCGACACAAAGTGGAGTGTCAAGAATTTCTGAAAGAAAGTAGGGAGGGATATGAAGGTTTCTATTTTAAAAAAAAGTAGAGTGTGACAGTACTATAGAACCAAGACTAGAGCACTAAAAATTACTTCAGGAAGCCACAAGGAGCAGTATGCCCAACTACTAGATTATCAGGCAAACTAATTCTCAAGTATGATGTTGATGAATGTCAGTAGACCTGATGAGACTAATTAGCCTATGTGTAGGAGGTTATACTATTATCTTTATTAGGTTCTGGCCACATAGCAGAAAGTGATTTTTAAAATTTTAAAGTCAAACAAGTCAATAGCTTTAACAGTTAAAACTATCGAGCCGAAACTCAAACCCTAGAATCATCTTGTCGATAACGATCAAAACAAAACAAGGATGCAAAAAAGATAGAATTTTTACTTTCACCAAAAGGACAAAGTGGCATGTTGGTGATCTCCACAAGATTCTAAAGTAGAAGCTCTCCAACAGTGATCTATACGGAAGTTGGCCAAGGTCCTTCCTAACCAGTGCACCACCACAACCTTGTCTTATCAAGAACACTACCGGTTTTGAATGCAAAGAACGATCGCGTCAAAGCCTAGTTGCTACCAAACTTGCCACCAAGATCATGCCGAGAAGACACTCTTTAGATATCTCACAACCTAGGATTTAATTTTTGGCTCTAACATATGAAAAAATCAAACCCTAGGGCATATTAGCAACACTTGCTAATTCTCTCACCACCCTTCTTACAACTTTTGCCACTCAATTTCTCCTTGCTTTTTTTCTTAGATTTTTTTTAGAATTTTTTCACTAGTTTACATACCTTTTATCTCTGATTTCCACCCAAATTCCTAGCAGCTAGGCCATGTGGGACATCTCATATATATAAGGGACCAAAAGACATGTCATGGGACCAAGGGGTGCCAACCTTTGGCGCTATTGGCGCCCCACTTTCTCATGCAGTGAATAAATTCATCATTTAAAATTATGGTGCAAGAGACCCTTCACACAAAAGGACTCTCCCTCTTCTACGTACCATAAAAATTTCATCTTTAATTGGCATTAAATCATAAGAGATTAGGTTGAGAAATTAAGGCAACACGTTAAGATAAAAGTCTTCATAAAGAAGGACTCTTCATCTTCACACACTAAAATGAGTGGGGCGGCAATTAATTTTTGATGTGGCATCTAGTGGCAACTTAAAACTGTTTCAAGTTGGATAAGAATCCAATCTAAATTGACCCAATCCCATTAGGTTAAAGACAACTGGTCTAGGTTAGCTCAAACACTTTGATCTAAATCAATTTAGGAACTTGGGTTAATACAATATACTAGCATATCAAATTAATCCTCAGAATTTATATTAAATTCTAATTAAATCAGATCAAAATTAAATTCTAAAGTGTGTGACCTATTGGGTTTCAAATCTAACCAGCAGTGGATCAAGACTTTCGACGTAATCCTAATCCAATCAGATTAGGTCACCCAAAGAGTCCCAATTAACTAGGACTCTTCTTAATTGATTTCAGAATTAAACTCTTTTAATTCTAATGAGCCCACAAGTCAAGATTGATGTCTAGCAACATATCATGATGATCCAAAAGATTTAAAATTTTGATAAAAAATTATCAAAATATCCTTCAGTGGCAAGTTACCGTGTAATTCAATCTTTCAGTCAAACAATATCCCAGATGAGCTGTGAGCATGAAAATATGTCAAACCCAACCACTTATCTTTATGTATCTCGATTTAAAAGCAATGATTCAATTAATGATACATTAGAAATCTTTTTCTAATTATCATCTTGCTTTGGCCAAAGACTTCCAAAATCATCGACCTATGAGATCATATAGGAAGTTCGCTCCTCTTATTAGGAGTGACTGATCCCTTGTTGATTGCTCACAATCTCCATGCATATTTCACCACATCTAGAACATCCTATACAAGGATCAAAAAATCAAGTTAGAAAGTGAACCAAAATATGGATCCATGTACACAAGGTACTATGGTGATCTCAGGTCAAAGGATCACTTACACAACTCTCACTAGAGAATCATCAGTTAACATATAAATAAAACTCCATCTGATTTTTTTTCATAGGTTTATTTAGTAAACTCATTCTCTAATGAGCATCCATATCTTTGTATTAGTTGTAGCAAAAATTTAGTGCAGGGGCAAAATGGTAATTTTAAAACTTTTTCAAAATTATTATTTTACAGCGAAATTATTAATTAATCTTATTAATTAATACTAATTAATCCTACACTAGGATCTAAATATGATACAACAGCATGCATTTAAATTTGAAATTCAAATTTGAATCAGTAAACCTTTTACAGTACTGTGTTCAAAACACATCACCTTTTGCGGGTAGTCGATCACCGCAATCTGATCACCGTCGGGGGGCTCTGATCGTCACATCGTAGCCACACAAATATCTGACCTCTGCGGATCATCCACACGAAGCTCCCGTCTGATCAGCTCCTCACGAATGCTAGTTCGTGATTTCACCCTTTTGATGGCAGATATTGATCGAACTCCTTCGATCAATGTGTGCCGACTCTTCGGATACTTTGGATCATTTGCACGGTTGCTTGAGAGGCTGATGGATCTCTTTCTAAAATTTGATGGACTCACGACACTCGTGGCACACCAATCTCACTTCCCAAACCCTAGGTAGAAACCCTAGAGTACACACTAGAAACCCTGCGCTCAATTTTCTTTCTTTTCTTTCTTTTTCTCTCGGAAGGTTTTGGACCTTCACCTTACGCACAAACTTTCCTCATGCCCCAAAGTTTCTCTCCTAAAATTTCTATGCACGTCCCACCTTTCTCCTCTTTTTAAAACAACGTTGAACGTGTCTTATCCGCGTGAGAGGATAAAGATAAGTGGTTGCACATTTGAATTCAAATCAAATTTGAATTCAAATGCAAAACGAACTCATCCCTATCCACTTGTGCGTGAGAAGAGAAGGGGCGTGAGTTGATTTGTGCATAGAGAGTTTACACAAGAAATATTTTCTCATGTAAAATATGGGGCGCACAAGATAAGACCATGGCGCATGGATTAGTTGGTTGCTCATTCAAATTCAAACTTTCTTTTGAATTTGAATGGCCAACCAACTTATTTTTATCTAGATATTTGGCGCACAAGGGTGGGCGTGGGATGGCTTCTGCGTGGAGAAAATTCATGAGAAGTTGCTTCTCGTGAATTTAAATATGCACAGAAGAAGTGAGGTGGCACAGGGAGAAAAGTCAAGGTGGTTTGAACCTAATTGAGCCAACCTAATCCAAATAGGTTAAGCACAATTAGAATAAATTAAATCCAACTTAATTAGGCTTAATTAGGCTCAATAAAATCTTAATCAAATCAGAAATTAACTAAACCTAACCCCTGATCAAATCAGGGACTAAACCACCTTAGCGATTAGGTCAACATTTAACCTAATCGGGTCAATCCAAACTGAATCCAATTCAATTGGACTTGATCCAAAAATAATTACTCAATCAAATTGAGTTAATTAGTGATCAAATCACTAATTAAACCTCTCATAAATATTGAGTCCAAATTCGATGGGCAATCAGGCATCAGAGACCATCGATATGAAATCCTGATCAAAGAGTTCAAATTTCAAATTCAAAATTTAAAATTCAAAATTTTGACCCCGGTACCCAAAATGTGTGGAACTCATGATCAGAGAATCTTAATTCTCAATCATAGAGTCCCAGACACATAAGACTCATAATCAGCCATCTGATCAGAAAGGAACCACTAATGTGTGTGACCCCGCAGGTTCGAACCTAAGCCGGTAGCACAGGAACCAATTTCTATACTAATCGAAGTGACCATCTAGCAATGGTACCCGATGATCGGATAGGTCGAATAATCACAATCGCAACATTCAGAACCTACATGAATATGGTTACCGTATAATTCATCCCTTTTGACCCCTGTGTTTAGGACGACTCAGGGTTAAACTGTCAACCCTGATGATATCATCCGAATCGTGCTCAACTCAATTAGTCCTGTGACTCCTCACTAGGACTACCCTGGCCAAGGTTTTGCTAAATTAAAACACGACTGTACACAGCTCCTAAACTGGAGTGGTCAATCCCATCTTGACACACGCACCGACAAGTCAAGTACTTGACTACACCCAGCAACCTTCCGTCATTGAATTAGAAATTCAGGTAGTCCAGTGCCTAAGTGTAGTGAGTTGCTTGCAAGTCACCGTGGCGGTCTCAGGTCGGAGGGACATTTATACCCATATCCCATCGGAGCAAATCTTGACAGCAGAAATAGCTCCGGAGTTGGTCACGTTCAGTGCAGATGTACCATTACATCTCACCTGTATGCCATAGGAGTGTCTCCACACTCTTTGGTTATGAGGACAACCAACCCATATGGCACATAACGACCTATGCTCGATAAACATTGTCGTCCTTGGTAACAACGTATCATTTGGTCGCGAACATGTTTAAGGACTAAGCGACAAATCCTCCTTTGTCGAGTCTAAATAGTCCTAAGGACTTCACCACAACACAGGAGTCATTAGAAGATGAAACATTTATGATGAAAAAATACTAAAATAACTTTTATTTATTTATAATTCATGTACTAATACAAAAGGAGCACAACCATCAACAGGCTGACGATTGGCTTTGGGACACTATTCCCCACAATCTCTCACTTGGCCTAAAGCCTATCGGTGCAGTATCTAATACTCATCTTCGACTTGTAGTCGTTGAACTCCTTCACCGCAATGGCTTTAGTGAATGGGTCGGCCAGGTTCTCCTTTCCATCGATCTTCTGAAGGTCGACGTCACCTCGATCCACGATCTCCCGGATGAGATGGTAGCGGCGCAGAATATGCTTCGTCCGTTGGTGTGCCTTTGGTTCCTTCGCCTGAGCAATGGCTCCAGAGCTATCGCAGTAGAGCAGAACTGGACCAACAAGGGAGGGTGCTACTCCGAGCTCGGTGATGAATTTCCTCAGCCACACCGCTTCTTTGGCAGCATCTGATGCTGCAATATACTCTGCCTCGCATACTGAATCAGCCACAGTGTGCTGCTTGGAACTCTTCCAGCAGACAGCCCCACCATTAAGGGTAAAAATAAATCCTGACACACTCTTGCTATTATCGTGATCAGATTGGAAACTAGAGTCTGTAAACCCTATAAGTCTCAAGTCCGATTCACCATATATAAGCCACTGGTCCTTAGTATTTCTTAAATACTTCAGGATGGTTTTTAACAACCTTCCAGTGATTCTCTCCTGGATCAGATTGGTATCTACTCACTACCCCTAGTGAGTATGCCACATCTGATCGTGTACATATCATGGCGTACATGATAGATCCCACTGTCGAAGCATATGGAATCCTACCCATACGCTCTCTCTCTTGAGATGTTGTTGGATAATCCCTCTTCGAGAGAGAAATTCCATGGCCTATCGGTAGATAGCCTTTCTTAGAATTTTCCATGCTGAACCTTTTCAGCATAGTATCAATGTACGTGGACTGGGATAAGCCAAGCAACTTTTTAGATCTATCCCTATAGATCCTCATCCCTAGGATGTAGGAAGCTTCTCCCAGATCCTTCATGGAGAACTGTGATGATAGCCAAATCTTTATTCCCTGTAATGCAGGGACATCATTCCCGATTAAGAGAATATCATCCACATACAATACAAGAAATACTACTACTGGACCATTAGCCCACTTATAAATGCAGGGCTCTTCTCCGTTCTTAACGAAGCCATACATTTTGATCGTCCTATCAAAACGTATGTTCCAACTCCGAGATGCCTGCTTAAGTCCATAAATGGACCTCTGTAGCTTGCACACCTTAGACTCATCTGTGGATGTGAACCCTTCAGGTTGTATCATATACACCTCTTCGTCCAGCTCTTCATTTAGAAAAGCTGTCTTCACATCCATCTGCCAGATTTCATAGTCCAGATGGGCAGCTATCGTAAGCATAATCCGAATGGATTTGAGCATTGCCACAGAAGAAAATATCTCGTCATAGTCTATACCATAACGTTGACGATATTCCTTGGCAACCAGACGGGCTTTATAGGTCTCCACCTTTCCGTCTGCGCCCCTCTTCCTTTTGAAGACCCACTTACATCCTATGGGTTTTACTCCTTCGGGTGGGTCAACCAATGTCCACACATCGTTGACCTTCATGGACTCCATTTCGGATTTCATGGCCTCTAGCCATTTCTCAGAGTCAGGTCTCTGCATTGCATCCATATAGGTGATCGGATCCTCATCGTTTTCATCAAGTTCGACAGGATCACCATCCCAGACCAAGAAACCATAGTATCTGTCCGGTTGATGTGGTACTCTACCAGACCGCCTTAAGGGTGCATAATCAATGGGCTCCGGATCTGATCTAATCAAATTCGGTTTAGGTTCAGTAACATGTGTCAGTTTTTCCACCTGTCGAACTTCGTCAAGTTCGACCTTAGAGGCAACAGTTTTTTTTCACTAAAGAACTCCTTTTCTAAAAAAAATTGCCTTAAGGCTCACAAACACCTTTTGCTCAACAGCAAGGTAGAAATAATACCCTTTGGTCTCTTTTGGGTACCCAATAAAATTACACTTGTTAGACCTAGGTCCAAGCTTGTCTGTAATTAAACATTTAACATAAGTCGGACACCCCCAAACCCTAAGGTGCGAGAGTACTGGCTTACGTCCTATCCATATCTCATATGGCGTTTTGGCTACAGACTTACTCGAAACTCTATTTAGAAGGTAACAAGCCGATTCGAGCGCATATCCTCAGAGGGAGATCGGCAGATCAGCAAACCCCATCATGGATCGAACCATGTCTAACAGGGTCCGATTCCTCCTTTCAGACACACCATTATGCTGTGGTGTTCCAGGAGGAGTCCACTGAGAGAGAATCCCATTCTCCCCTAGATACGTCAGAAACTCATTGGAAAGGTATTCACCTCCTCGATCAGATCGAAGAGTTTTAATACACTTCTCAGTTTATTTTTCTACCTCATTTCAGAATAGTTTGAACATTTCAAATGATTCTGACTTATGCTTCATTAAATAGACATACCCATACCTAGATAGGTCGTCTGTGAAGGTTATAAAGTAGAAAAATCCACTTCTTGCACTTGAACTCATGGGTCCACATACATCAGAATGTACCAGACCTAAGAGTTCACTGGCTCGCTCACCTTTTCCAGTAAAAGGTGACTTGGTCATCTTCCCAAGAAGACAGGACTCACAGGTTGTAAGTGATTCACAATCACTAACTTCAAGAATTTCTTCTTGAGCCAACCTGTTTATCCTGTTCTATTGATATGACCTAGCCTACAGTGCCAAAGGTAGACTTCTGACACATTATCTATTCTAGAGCATTTACCGAAGTTTTGAACCACATTAACAGGCTGTGATAGTAAGTAAATTCCATTATTTAATTATCCAATAAATATTGTAACACCATTCAAAATGATATTGTAAATATTTTCTTTCATTAAAAAATTATAACCGTACATGGCCAAAAGGCCTACAGAAATAATATTTAATAAAAAACTTGGACAATAGTGACATTCACTCAGAATTACATTACGAGAATTGATTACAAGACTCATGATTCCTAAAGCTAGAACTGGAACTTTGCTTCCATTTTCAATGTTCAGGAACCTCTCGCCTTCATCAAATCTCCTACTGACCTGCAGACCCTGCATCGAATTACAAATATGATAAGGGCTTCCGGTATCCAATACCCAGGCAGTAGTATCACAAATCAAAAAGTTGCAAGGAGTTATCATATAATTATCTTGCTTCTTCTTTGGCCTGTTCGGGTCCAGGGAGGCAATGTATTGAGAACAGTTCCTCTTCCAATGCCCCTGCTTCTTGCAAAAGAAGCACTCCGCCTGGCTCTGGTCGTGCTTGCGCTTCTTGGTCTGACCCTGTGCTACTGTCCCAGCATGAGATTGTACCTTCTTATTTTTCTTCTTCTTGTTCTTCTTCCCCTTCCCAAAGGGTTGACGACGAGAAGAAGACCCTCCCACTACACTCACCGACTCCTTATGAAGTTGGTGATTCTTCTCAAAGTTCTGCAGCAACCCCAATAATCCGTGGTAGTTTACTGTAGGCTTTGTCATTCGAAAATGAGTAAGGAATGGGAGGAAGGACTTGGGCAAGGAATTAAGGATCACATCCTTATCGAGCTGCTCGTGCAGAGGAAAGCCCAATTTGCTTAGGTGCTCAATCATCTCGATCATGTACAGTACATGATCAGTGACTGAGGCCCCATCCCTCATCCGAGCATTGAAAATGGCACAACTAGTTTTGTGCCTTTCAACGTCGTCAGGCATGCCAAAGGAGTCGTTCAACATTTGAAGCATCTCCTGTGGCTGGGCGTTCTCAAACCTTCGACTGAACTCGTCATTCATTGCTGCCAGCATAATACATCGAACGGTGGTGCGGTCATTGAGCCACTTCAAGTAAGTGTCTCAGATCGCCTTACTAGCGTTCGGAGCTGGCTCCTCAGGTGCTGGATCCGTTACTACATAAAGGATCCGCTCATGCTCAAGGATGATTTTCAATTTTCAATACTAGCTATCAAAATTGGGTCCCATGAACTTGTCATTATCTAATAATGACCGGAGTGACAGGGTAGTGGCCATAGCTGCATAAAGAAAAATGAGACATCTATTAGTACATAAATTAATACTAAAGACTTGGACTTTAGTCTAAAGTTTTTTCCAATATTTTTACAAACTGGTAGCCTCATTCTCCAATTCGAGGAATTACTTTAATTCCTTAATGGATACTAGAATCCACACAGACTACACACGAGCCCAACTTTGGTTGGTCAACCCATGTGCATCTATGGATAGGTTCTTAACCAGTTGTTTCTCTAAACAACTTCTAGTAATTGATTTTGCCCCAGAACCTAATCAGTAGGCTTTGGCCTCCACTGAAAAGATCTGGTTAGGTCCAACCATTAACATGACTTAATTTAGTAAATCAGACCAATAAATGATCAGGCCCGACTTTGGCCGGCCAACCTAACCACCATCAGAAAGACTCAACCAAATTATCATATTATGAATAATAATTCCATTAGCCAATGAGCACCAAGCCTTTGGGCCTCCAATGATCATTGAACTAATGGACTCATTATCACTCACTTAATGGGAGGCTATGACTTAGTTATCATTATAACTTAATCATTTTAGGGACCTAATAATTTTGAGGATTTTGTTAAAGAATAGTAGAGAAGAAATCATCCAGCCAATTTCAATCCTCCCACTGACTTCATCAAGTCAGATTAAAAAAGGATTTAATTAAAGCTGGCATTAGGAGCACCTAAATCAGTCACACTGATTTACCTAATGACATGGGTGAGCTCTAATCACCAAGTGATCTAATCAAAATCTAACTTACCAGATTGGCCAGGTAAGTGAGATCAGTGGTGGGGATTTGCCATTAACTCGTCAATGATCGAATCAATGCGAGTAGCTCCCGCTTAAGAACCACTGGTCAAAACTGCCGAACTTACCTTAGACACCAACCGGTTCATTAGTTTTAATTTTGATCAACTTAGTAAATAGGGCTCCACCGCGTAGCCATGAATTAAGTCCATCTTGGTCTAGTTAAAGACATGGACCCATTCAACTACAACTATTGAAGTTGAGTCTAGAGTATCCTTGACCTAATCTAATTCAACTTTTGATTAGATTTGACCAATTACTCCATTTAGTCTATTTTTTAAGCTAACCTTAGGTCTAACCCAATTATGGACCTAATTCATCTAACCCATTGACCCACAAGTTTATGCAATTGTCTTAGGTCTTAATTCACAATTCTAGACCTACTAGACAACACTTAATTCTTTTAATTAAGTACTTGGGCTGATGGGTCAGGGTTTGGCATTTCGAAAATAATTTTTAAATTTTGAAAGATTTTATTTTTTGTTCACCAAATGTGTTGACTCATTTCACAAACGGGTCAGCACAATTCATAAACAGCAATCCTATTGCTCATTTCATAACAAAAAATAACTCAAAATAAATCATAAATTTTCTTTTAGATCTAATCTAACATATTCATGATAAATTTCTTAATTAAGTTCTTTCGCTGCTTCATCGGCATGAGATATAATTGCATCGGCACCCCACCGCCATAGGAGACCCATCGAATGGGAAGAGAGGGCCTTTAAACCTTACTTTTCTCCTATGATCGAACGGCCATGGCAACCAACCCAATTAGATTACTTGCTACTTGGATCAAGTATATCTAAATATACCAATTTCAAAATTTAAATTTTGAATTTCAAATTTTAAATTTTAAATTTTAAATTTTAAATTTTAAATTTCAAATTTGAGATTTCAACCAAATTTTAAATTTCAAATTTTCAATCTTTGAATTTTAAATTTTGAATTTTGAATTTCAAATTTTAAATTTCGAATTTCAAATTTCAAATTTTAAATTTGAGATTTCAACCAAATTTCAAATTTCAAAATTTAAATTTCAAATTTGAAACTTCTAACAAATTTCAAATTTCAAATTTTAAATTTTTTTGAATTTTGAATTTTGAATTTTGAATTTTAAATTTAAAATTATAGATTACACCTTAATCTATGCATGCATATGTATATCATATTCTAGAACCATGCTCTGATACCATTTTTAGCAAAAATTTAGTGCAGGGGCAAAATGGTAATTTTAAAACTTTTTCAAAATTACTATTTTACAGTAGAATTATTAATTAATCTCATTAATTAATACTAATTAACCCTACACTAGGATCTAAATATGATACAACAGCATGCATTTAAATTTGAAATTCAAATTTGAATCAGTAAACCTTTTACAGTACTGTGTTCAGAACACATCACCTTTTGCGGGTAGTCGATCACCGTAATCTAATCACCATCAGGGGGCTCTGATTGTCACATCACAGCCACACAAATATTTGGCCTCTGCGGATCGTCCACACGAAGCTCCCGTCTGATCAGCTCCTCACGAATGCTAGTTCGTGATTTCACCCTTTTGATGGCAGATGTTGATCGAACTCCTTCGATCAATGCGTGCCAACTCCTCGGATGTTTTGGATCATTTGCACGATTGCTTGAGAGGTTGATGGATCTCTCCCTAAAATTTGGTGGACTTACGATACTCGTGGCACACCAATCTCACTTCCCAAACCCTAGGTAGAAACCCTAGAGTACACACTAGAAACCCTGCGCTCAATTTTCTTTCTTTTCTTTCTTTTTCTCTCGGAAGGTTTTGGACCTTCACCTTATGCACAAACTTTCCTCATGCCCCAAAGTTTCTCTCCTAATATTTCTACACACGTCCCACCTTTCTCCTCTTTTTAAAACAACATCGAACGTGTCTTATCCGCGTGAGAGGATAAAGATAAGTGGTTGCACATTTGAATTCAAATCAAATTTGAATTCAAATGCAAAACCAACTCATCCCTATCCACTTGTGCATGAGAAGAGAAGGGGCATGAGTTGATTTGTGCATAGAGAGTTTATATGAGAAATATTTTCTCATGTAAAATATGGGGCGCACAAGATAAGACCATGGCGCATGGATTAGTTGGTTGCTCATTCAAATTCAAACTTTCTTTTGAATTTGAATGGCCAACCAACTTATTTTTATCCAGATATTTGGTGCACAAGGGTGAGCATGGGATGGCTTCTATGTGGAGAAAATTTACGAGAAGTTGCTTCTCGTGAATTTAAATATGCACAGAAGAAGTGAGGTGGCGCAGGGAGAAAAGTCAAGGTGGTTTGAACCTAATTGAGCCAACCTAATCCAAATAGGTTAAGCATAATTAGAATAAATTAAATCCAACTTAATTAGGTTTAATTAGGCTCAATAAAATCCTAATCAAATTAGAAATTAACTAAACCTAATCTCTGATCAAATCAGGGACTAAACCACCTTAGCGATTAGGTCAACATTTAACCTAATCGGGTCAATCCAAACTAAATCCAATTCAATTGGACTTGATCCAAAAATAATTACTCAATCAAATTGAGTTAATTAGTGATCAAATCACTAATTAAACCTCTCATAAATATTGAGTCCAAATCCGATGGACAATCAGGCATCAGAGACCATCGATATGAAACCCTGATCAAAGAGTTCAAATTTCAAATTCAAAATTTAAAATTCAAAATTTTGACCCCGGTACCCAAAATATGTGGAACTCATGATCAGAGAATCCTAATTCTCAATCATAGAGTCTCAGACACATAAGACTCATAATCAGCCATCTGATCAGAAAGGAACCACTAATGTGTGTGACCCCGCAGGTTCGAACCTAAGCCGGTAGCACAGGAACCAATTCCTGTACTAATCGAAGTGACCATCTAGCAATGGTACCCGATGATCGGATAGATCGAATAATCACAATCGCAATATTCAGAACCTACATGAATATGGTTACCGTATAATTCATCCCTTTTGACCCCTGTGTTTAGGATGACTCAGGGTTAAACTGTCAACCCGGATGATATCATCCGAATCGTGCTCAACTCAATTAGTCCTGTGACTCCTCACTAGGACTATCCTGGCCAAGGTTTTGCTAAATTGAAACACGACTATATACAGCTCCTAAACTGGAGTGGTCAATCCCATCTTGACACACGCACCGACAAGTCAAGTACTTGACTACACCCAGCAGCCTTCCGTCATTGAATTAGAAATTCAGGTAGTCCAGTGCCTAAGTGCAGTGAGTTGCTTGCAAGTCACCGTGGCGGTCTCAGGTCGGAGGGACATTTATACCCATATCCCATCGGAGCAAATCTTGACAGCAGAAATAGCTCCGGAGTTGGTCACGTTCAGTGCAGATGTACCATTACATCTCACCTGTATGCCATAGGAGTGTCTCCACACTCTTTGGTTATGAGGACAACCAACTCATATGGTACACAACGACCTATGCTCGATAAATATTGTCATCCTTGGTAACAACGTATCATTTGATCGTGAACATGTTTAAAGACTAAGTGACAAATCCTCCTTTGTCGAGTCTAAATAGTCCTAAGGACTTCACCACAACACAGGAGTTTATTAGAAGATGAAATATTTGGGATGAAAAAATACCAAAATAACTTTTATTTATTTATAATTCATGTACTAATACAAAAGGAGCACAACCGTCAACAGGCTGACGATTGGCTTTGGGATACTATTCTCAACATTAGTGTCACCACATAAGTGGTTGTGAGATCAACCATTCTCATTTTTGAGCATACATAGGACATGCCAGTCTTACCAGTATCATTGATCTTCGACTCAATGAACCAACGATTAAAAATATTTAAGGTTATGGCTATTAAGGATTTAGGTCTCACTGGTGTGATCTCATCACGGCTCTAAAATCATTGTCCAGACCTATGAGGTTCATTATAATCTTAAAAATAAGAAGATGCAGCATATAATGAATCAAAAAAAATTATTTTATTAATAATATAAATATCAATTATATGATTCTGAAAGATAAATTACAAAAAATATTCTATCGCATCCTATATGTGATTGACTTGTAGGGTATTATTCTTTCAATCTTCCACTTACATTAAAGTCAATCACCCCTATACTTGATGTCCATACAATCAAAGTGACGATCAAACTGCTGCATTGATAAGGCCTTAGTGAATGGATCCACTATATTATTCTTGATGTCAACTCGCTCCACGATCACATCGCATCTTTCGACTATCTTCCGAACGAGGTAGAACCGTCTTAGGATATACTTGGATTTATGATGAGATCTTGGTTCTTTGGCTTGAGCAACTGCCCCAGTATTATCACAATAAAGGGGCACAGATTGTTCAATCCCTAGAACCATACCCAACTCTGTGATGAATTTCTTTATCCAGACGAACTCCTTAGTAGCCTCACTTACAGTAATATACTTAGACTCAATGATCGAGTCAACAACAGTTTGCTATTTGAAACTTTTTAAACTTACTACACCACCATACAGAGTGAACACATACCCAGATATAGATTTGCTATCATCTGAATCAGATTAAAAATTAGAATCTGTATAACCTTCCAGTTTTAAATCAGATCCATCATATATTAGAAAAATATCTCTAGTCCTTCTCAAGTATTTGAGTATTTTTTTTACAGCTTTCCAACGATGCTCCCCAGGATCAGCTTGAAATTTGCTTACAATACCTAAGGCATAAGCCATATTAGACTTGGTATATAACATAGCATACATAATTGATTCTACAATCGAAGCATAAGGAATAGAACTCATTTTATTTCTCTCTTCAGGTGTTTTAGGAGACATCTTCTTAGAGAGTTGTATGCCATGACTCATGGGCAAGTAACATCTTTTACTTCTCTCCATATTGAACCTTTTCAACACAAGATCAATGTACCTAGACTAGGATAAGCCTAGCATCTTTTTTGATGTATCCCTATAGATCTTTATACCTAGTATACAGGATGCCTCATCCAAGTCTTTCATGAAAAATTTTTGTGATAGCCATGTCTTGATCGATTGCAACATCGAAATATTATTCTCAATGAGCAGTATGTCGTCCACATACAAGATCAAGAAGATAATAGCACTCTCACTAGTTTTCTTGTACATACAAGATTCATCCACATTTTTGATGAGGCCAAACGATTTAAATGTCTCATCAAAATGGATGTTCCAACTCTTTGATACTTATTTTAATCCATAAATGGATCTATTCAGCTTGCATACCTGATTTGCTCTTCTACTAGAGATAAATCCCTTTGGCTGAGCCATATAGACTTCTTCCTCAAGATTTTCATTAAGAAGGCAGTCTTGACATCTATTTGCCCGATCTCATAGTCATAGTATGCTACAATAGTAAATATTATCTGAATAGACTTGAGCATGGCTACCGATGAAAAGATCTCTTCATAATCAACATCTTATTTTTGTCTGAAACCTTTTGCCACCAGTCTGGTCTTATAGGTCTCTACTTGGCTATCTACTCTAATCTTCTTTTTGAAGATCTATTTACAGCCTATTAGGGTCACACCCTCAGGTGCATGAACCAAAGTCCAAACTTGGTTGGTATACATGGAGTTCATTTTGGATTTCATGGCATTGAGCCACTTGTCAGAGTCACTACTCATGACAGCTTTCGAATAGATTGTGAGATTATCATTCTCAATGATGTAGGATGTATTGTCATTCTCAATGACAAACCCATACCTAAGTGGTATATTTTGCACTCTACTTGACCTTCGGAGAAGAGGTATGTGAAGTGGCTGTGCCTTAACAATGAGCACATCTGATTGAAAACTATTTTGTGAATCCTGGATGGATTGTAGGTTTTGAACTTCTACAAGTTTAACAGACCTCCCACTGCCTCCTTCTTGAATAAACTCTTTCTCCAAGAAAACAGCATGCCTACTAACAAACACCTTTTATTGAGTAAGATTGTAGAACTAGTATCCTATACTCTCCTTGGGATAACCTACAAATCTATATTTTTTTGATCTAGCATCCAGCTTATGTCCATCAATATTTTTCACATAAGTCAGACAACCCCAAATCTTAAGATGCTTAAGATTGAATTTTTTTTCCTTTCTATATTTCATTTGGAGTGCTAGAAACAGATTTAGAAGGTATTTTATTTAGGATATACGCTGCGGCCTCGAGAGCATATTCCCAGAAGGATATCGGAAGATTCATGAAACACATCATCATAAATCGCACCATATCTAATAAGGTGCGATTTCTCTTTTTCACAATTTCATTTAATTATGGAGTATAAGGAGGTGTCCATTGAGAGAGTATTTCATTTTATTTCAAATAATCGAAAAACTCACTAGACAAGTATTCTCCTCCTTGATCAGATCGAAGAGCTTTAATATTTTTACAAGTTTATTTTTCAACCATTCTTTGACACTCTGTAAATTTATCAAAAGCTTCAGATTTATATTTTATTAAATACATATATCCAAACCTAGATCTATCATCAGTAAACTTGATGAAGTATCTGGTATGTGACATTCACATGCTCTCTCTTTTTTTTTTCGTATTATCAATATGAAATACTTTATCATTAAGTGAAAGAAACAAAAGATCATTATCAATAAAAGCACTTTCATAACATTCATTAGAAAAATATATAGAACAACCATTGTTCTTTGCATTTATTTCAAAATCTTGTTCCAATAACAATAGTACAGAAATAATATTTCTAACAAAATTAGGGATATAATAACAGATCTTGAGTTTCAAAATTTTATCTGAAGATAACTTCAAAATTTTGATTCCTACGATTTTGTTCTAAATGGACTCTCCACTAACGTCGAACAGCTCGAAGTCACCTTTATTCACTCTTTATTTTTTGTAAATCCTGTAACGATTTGCAAAGGTATGAATCACAGGCGGTATCTAATACCCAAGAATCTAGAAATGAAGTACTTAATGATAAGTTAGTTTGTATTATATACAAATCTTTAGCAATATTTACTGGTTTCATGGTTGTAAGGTATTTCTTGCAATTCCTCTTCCAGTGTCCCTCCTTGCCATAGTGATAACAAGTACCTTTGACGGAGACCTTCTTCGCCTTCTTCTTGGAGATACCAGCCTTAGGGTTCATCTTTTTTGTAGAACCTTTCTTCGTCTTCTTCTTGTTGATCTTATCGACAAGAAGTACCGGAGCCTTTTCACCCTTGAAATAGCTCTCTACTGTTTTCAACATATTCAGCAGCTCTGGCAGACTGATGTTCAGTTTGTTCATATGATAATTTATAACAAACTGAGAAAAGAAGTTAGAGAGAGACTGCAGGATCAAATTCTGACTTAGTTCACCATCCATATCACAGCCCAGCTATCCCAGATGAGTGATCAAATCAATCATCTTCAGGACATGCATTTGCACAGAGCTGTCTTCAGTCATGCGGGCATGGAACAACTACTTTGATATCTCATATCGAGCAGTTCGACTTTGTTCCCCATATAATTCCTTAAGATTAAGGAGTATAGAGGAAACGTCCATATCCTCATACTGCCTCTGAAGCTTGTTGCTCATGAAGGCAAGCATGATGTATTTGACAGTCACACTGTTATCTTTTCACATCTTGTATGTGGCCTTTTCCTCCTCGAAAGCATCTTTTCCAAGTGAATCTAGTGTAGGTGTATTCAGAATATAAAAGATTTTCTCCTGAGTGAGAATAATTCTTAAGTTTCTTAATCAGTCTACGTAGTTAGGTTCGGTCAATTTATTTGTATCTAGTATGCCTCTAAGTGACAGTGAGGATGCCATATGTATAGTTAATCTACAATAACAAGAATACAATATAAGTGGGCAACTCATGATGACATGCACAACTAGATTAGGACTTTTATCTATTTGTATCTCTCACTATTTTATCGAACTTCATAGCCCTCAAATATAAAAATCGAGAAATATACTAATGTTTCTTAGTGGGGTTGAGATCTCTATTCTTCACAAACACCTTGTGAATAGTATAATAAGTATTTATGAGTTCAAGAGTAGGTAACTCTTTACCAATTATATCTTTATAATTCTCAATATTTTTTTTTCTGTCCTCTAGATCATATATAGCCTTGTGGATAGCACAACAAACTATAGTGTTCTAGTTAAGTTGATCCTTCAATCTCATATGGTCATACTTAAACAATGCTGCTCTTGTGGATAGCACAACTAAGCAATACTATTCAAATATGCAATAAGCATCAAAATATACTTGATCAACATCATGTCAATTTTTATAGTAAGCCTTGTAGATAGCATAACAAGCTCACTAAGATCTTGACATACTCTATCGATCAAGTTTGAAGAAAGGTCCTTGTAATGTCTACATCACTAAATAATCTAAGTTCAAAATTCAATAAGATCAAATTGGCTAGGTCAGTAGGTGGGAGGCTCCCCATAGCTTTTCTTAGACACCAATAAAGTTGGTCGGGCCAGCATATGGACTTAATTAGAAAATTATTTTTTACATATTTTTTGACACCAATTAGTCAAAAGAATTCAACTTTTGATATAAAAGTGAATTCCAACATTACAACTTAATATAATTTTTAAGAGGATCTTTGAACTGATCTTGGCACATCCTAACTATGACTACATAAAATATACTTTACATATTATGCAATTCGGTATGTAATCATAAATCATAATAGCAATCATATAATTATACCAAAAATCATATAAGGGTGCAATTCAAGTCATAACATATGATAAGCAAAATTGAAATAATAAAGCAACCCCTAATCATATTAGGCAAGCAAAACATCCTTAACCATGTATCGATTCAAGCATCATACTACCATGATAATATAAATTTTAAATTATCATAAATTTATAATTTTAATAACTAAAATTTAAAACCTTGATACATATAAAGTTAAAAATATTTTTTTGATTTTAAAGATTGATGCTAAATATCGAAGCAATATTCTTGGCAATATATGAACAAGAATAATTCTATGCTACTACTTTTGCACTTGTTTGATCGAATCAGATAAGGGTGGCTTTGATACCACTGTTAGGTTTCAATCACATAGCAAAAAGTAATTTTTAAAATTTTAAAACCAAACAAGTCAATAACTTTAACAATTAAAACTATCGAGCCGAAACTCAAACCCTAGAATCACCTTACCGATAATGATCAAAACAAAACAAGCATTCAAAAGAGATAGAATTTTTACTATCATCAAAAGGATAAAGTGACATATTGGTGATCTCCATGAGATTCCAAAGTAGAAGCTCTCCAATGGTGATCCACACAGAAGTTGGCCAAGGTTCTTCCTAACTGGTGCACCATCGTAGTCTTGTCTTCTTAAGAACACTACCGGCTTCGAACTCAAAGAATGATCACATCAAAGCCCAGTTGCTCCCAAAGTTGTCACTAAGATTACACCAAGAAAATACTCTTTAGATGTCTCACAACTTAGGATTTGATTTTTGGCTCTAACATATGAAAAAATCAAACCCTAGGGCACACTAGTAATACTTGCTAATTCTCTCACCACCTTTCTTACAACTTATGTCACTCAATTTTTCCTTGCCTTTTTTTCAAAATTTTTTCAGAATTTTTTCACTAATTCACACATCTCTTATCTTTGGTTTCCACCCAAATTCCTAGTAGTTAGGCCATGTGGGACATCCCATATATATAAGGGACCAAGAGACATGTCATGGGACCAAGGGGCGCCAACCTTTGGTGCTTCACTTTCTCACGTGGTGAATAAATTCACCATATGGAATTGTGGTGCAAGATAGCCTTCACATAGAAGGACTCTCCCTCTTCTATATGCCATAAAAATTTCATCTTTAATTGGCATTAAATCATAAGAGATCAGGTTGAGAAATTAAGGCAATGCATTAAGATAAGAGTCTTCATGAAGAAGGACTCTTCATCTTCACATGCTAAATGAGTGGGGCGGCAATTAATTTTTGGCATGGCATCTGGTGGGTGCAGAGAAGTCTTTCTCCACTTGAAATTGTTTCAAGTTAGATAAGAATCCAATCTAAATTAACCCAATCCCATTAGGTCAAAATCAACTAGTCTAGGTTAGCTCAAACATTTTGATCTAAATCAATTTAGAAACTTGGGTTAATACAATATGCTAGTATATCAAATTAACTATTAGAATTTATATTAAATTTTAATTAAATTAGATCAAGGCTAAATTTCAAAGTGTGTGACCTATTGGATTCCAAATCTAGCCAGCAGTGGATCAAGACTTTCGATGTAATCCTAATCCAATCAGATTAGGTCACCCAAAGAGTCCCAATCAACTAGGATTCTTCCTAATTGATTTCAAAATTAAACTCTTTTAATTCTGATGAGTTCATAAGACAAGATTGACATCTAACAATATGTCATGACTATCCAAAAGATTTAAAATTTTGATAAAAAATTATCAAATATCCTTCAATGGCAAGTTACTATGTAATTGAATCCTTCAGTCAAACAATATCTCAGATGAGCTGTGGGTATAGAAATATGTCAAACCCAACCACTTATCTTTATGTATCTCAATCTGAAGGCGATGATTCAGTGGATGATATATTAAAAATCTTTTTCTAATTATCATCCTGCTTTGGCCAAAGATTTCCAGAATCATCGATCTATGAGATCACATAAGATGTTCGCTCTCCTTATTAGGAGTGACTGATTTCTTATTGATCACTCACAACCTTCATGTATATTTCACCACATCCAGAACACCCCATGCAAGGATCAAAGAATCAAGTTAGGAAGTGAACCAAAATATAGATCCATGTACACAAGGTACCATGGTGATCCCAGGTCAAAGGATCACTAACACAACTTCCACTAGAGAATCATCAGTTGACATATAAATAAGACTCTATCTGATATTTTTTTGTAGATTTATTCAGTAAACTTATTCTCTAATGAGCATCCATATTCTTGTATTAGTGTCACCATACAAGTAGTTGTGAGATCAACCATCCTCATTTTTGAGCATACATAGGACATGCCCATTTTACCGGTATCATTGATCCTCGATTCAATGAACCAATGACTAAGAATACTTAAAGTCATGGCTATCAAGGATTTAGATCTCATTGGCATGATCTCATCACGGCCCTAAAACTATTGTTCAGACCTATGGGGTTCATTATAATCTTAAAAATAATAAAATACAGCATATAATGAATCAAAAATATTTATTTTATTAATAATATAAATATCAATTACATGAGTCTGAAAGATAAATTATAAAAAGTATCCTATCACATCCCATATGAGATTGACTTGTAGGGTATTATTCTTTCAATCTTATAATATACAAATATAGCTTCATCAAAGGTTGCAGACCTATCATTAGACTAGATGGATGTCATATGAAGGGCTTATTTGGAGGACAGCTCCTAGCTATAGAGAGGAAGAATGGTAATGAAAATATATTTCCTATCACATGAGCCAAGGTCTAGGCGAAGATGAAAGATAGCTGGAGGTGATTTTTGATATGCTTATTAGAAGATATTGGACCCTTAGAAAAAGAGTGGTTGGACCTTTATGTTGGATAGACAAATGATAAGTTTGTATTGTTCACTACTAGTATTTTGCATTACTTGTAAGTATTTAATTATCCATAACTTGTTTACTTTTTCAAGATTTATGTAGGGTCTTATTGAGATATTTTAGACTGTCATTTCTAGCATGATCATAATCTTTTTATGCGATAGTTGTACGTCAATTTTAAAAGACCTAAGTTCAAGAGCAAGAATTATAGAGATGCCCTCTAGAAGTTTGCTAGGACGGTAATGCTCCATGACTTTGAGGCTGTCAAGGAGGAGGTGCGATACTTTGATGAGATATTTATTAGTGGCTCAGACAACATCCATCTGAGTTGTGGTCGAGGTATGCTTTCAGCATTAGAAGTGGGTTAAGCATATCATTGAATAATGCATGCAAGTCCCTCAATAAGTATATAGTGGATGCTCAAGACAAACCTATTATCACCTTATTAGAGACTATTAGAAGGCTATTGTTACAATAGTTTCAAGCTAAAAGAGAAGACTTGGATAAAATTATAGGCTCTTTTTGTCCTAAGATTCTAAAGAAGTTAAAGAAAGCTAAGTTGGAGGCCATGGACTGCCATTGCACATGGAGAGGAGGTCACAGATTTGAAGTTGAGCATCATAATGATAGATTTATTATGGACTTGGGGGAGAGTATTTATGGATGTAAGGTATGAAATTTAACTGACATCCCATGCTGCCATTCTGCAATAGCTATTATGTTTGTTACAAATGATAGAGAATATGTTGTTAGTGCATAGTACATCAAAGATATTTTTTAAGGGCCTGTGAGTATATCATTGAGCTGGTTCCAAGCGTGAGATCTTGACCAAGGATGGAGTATCCCATTGTGTCCCCTCGCCTATAGGCTCCTTCAGGTAGACCCAAAAAGGTACGAAAAAAAGAAGAAGATGAGCCAAAGGATTTTAATAGAATCAGAAAAAAGTATACATCCATAAGATGAAGAAATTGCTAACAATGGGGCTATAACTCTAGGACTTGCAAAAGTCCTAAAAAGTAGAAGGCAGAGAAGAAATAAGAAAACTTATATCCAATCAAACTAGGAGCTAAGTTAGTAGAAAAAGAAAGAGATCTAGGTATTATGGTCTCATTTATATTCAATAATATAGTTAACTGATATTTATTTATATTTCAGTACTTCTTTTTTAGGCTCAAAAGAGTAGGAGAAGAAAGAGGATGGTAGTCTCAGAGCTTGCCTCCTCCTAATGAGCTCTATTTTAGTTAACTCCCTCCTAGGCTCCCTCCTTCCAGCCAGCAACCTCATCTCAGCCAGCAACAGCATCCTTTTAGCCATGACTTATAGTTCATAGCATCATGAAGATTTTTGACTCCATCAAAAACTTACATCTAGCCTTATAGAAGAAACATTGCTATCAATTTTGACATAATGCATTTGTAGTATCAGTTTGGGTGTATTTGGGTGTATCAAGCTTTTGGAGTGATAGTTTTGGTGTTTATATAATGATACCTTCTTTTATTATATTATATCTTATGAAATCTTGTGATACATTGTGTTACCTTTTGTTTATCAAAAAGTTTGACAAATTATGGTATCTTGTAATACAATGTGATATATTATGAAATATTATGATACATTAAGATATATTATATTAAATTATTATAGATTTTGATAGAGGATGATTTACTGTCATCAATTATGATACATAATGCTTTGATTCTATTTTTGGACATTGCATGATAATATATTAAGAAATTTTCAAATTTCATTTTGATCTACAATTATGATACCTTGAGTTGGTTATAAAATTAGAATAGCAGATATGACTGGAGGATGTACAGCTTCTTTTATATCTTACAAGTATCCCCCAAACTATATTTGCTAGTTAAAAGTAGATGGGGTATAAGTGGAACATAGAAAAAGTTTATGTGAGGTTATCAGAACTTTCTAATTTGGAGAGAGCAAGATTGTGATATTCAGAAAAAATAGGGGTGTCATTGAAACTTCAAAAATTAGTTCAATTTATTACTTTATGGTATTTTAACTTTAGAAAATGAATTCTATATTGGTTCTTTTTTACTATGCCACTAGTTCTTACTTCAAGAGATGCATTGCTAAGTTATATGAATTGCATTTGAGGAAATGCATTACATATTCATCCTTTTACTATAACTATTTGGGACCAAAATACACCAGTAGCATGAACAATATAACAATTTCTAGGAGTATATATGCTGGCAAATTAGAGAAACATTTCTCATTACATAAATAACTAGAGATTACAAATTAACCTCGTAATATCTCCAAAACTAAACATCCATTTTGGACAAATATCAAATATTCAACCGAGCATACTTAGTATATTTAAAACTCAGACCTGATTATATCAAAAACCATAAAAATTTAGCATGCTAGCACATAGTAAACAGTCCATTTGGCCCTTCCTATGTAGCTTGAAATTTGATCCTCAAGCTTTCAGTTCTGTTGCAACAATCTATTAATAGCATTCTTGTCCCTTGCATTTGAAGGTGGATCATGCCAATAGAAGTAAAATGATTTGAGATGGGAGATTAAAGCCAAAAATCGAATAATAAACCAAAAATAAGGAAAATGACAACTTACCTCATACATCCTATATCCAAAAAAAATGCTGATCAAGATTTTTGATAGTCCATGAGGCCCTCAAAGGTGATCTAGTTCCACAATAGTAAAAATCGATAGTTTCAGAGGAGGAGCAACTAGAACAAATTGACCAAGAGCCCTTCATGATCTTTTTTCTCCTATACAACCCTCCCTTTCTTCCTCAGATTTCTTCTTCTCCACCCATGGCATGATTGAAGATTTCTTCTTCCCCACCTGACTTGATTTCATATTTCTCCTCTCTACATAGTTTGATTTAGGTTTCTTTTCCTCCCCTTTTGATTTTGGGTAATTGGTATCCCAAACCTTGGGTCACGTGAGGAACGTGCTTTGACATTTTTGGCGCTATGACTGACACTCCACTAATAATTGAAAGTAAGGGTACTATTGTCATTGTATAAAAATAGAATATCATATCAAGGTCATATGACACCATTCTATTAATGGAGATAGATGATAGGACCACATTGGAGCACTTTATTAAATAGAAAGACCTGTTTGATATATTTTAAAGTGCAAAGAATGTAAGTGAAATTGGACTAAAATTGAGAGGATGATCTTATAATATTTTTTTAGATTTTATAATGATAATATTATTGGTGAATCATATGGTGATTGTAATTGGACTCTAAAATCCTCATCAATAGGATAGTAGATGGTTTGCTTATGCTCAAGACTCTATCATGATACTAACAATAGATTAAAATAATGATTGTTTTCTTATAAAGTGTACTTCAAAGTGTGATAGGTTATCACTATATTCAAATTAGTCTATCTTGCATGTTAAGATTACAAGAGCATTATTCTATTATGATGATCCCTGGTGAAATTACGATTGATTTTAATTTGGTGTGATGATCATAATGACTATTAGGTACCACTTAATATGTGATATCAATTTTGAGCATTAAATTATTGATTGTTATAATAGATGCTGTAATGGCATTATAATAAGAAATGATAGAAAATAGCAGTATTATTTTTTAAATAATTGTTTACTTGATAAAATTATTATTTTTTAGGTGGAACAAACTCTTTTAGAGAAAAAAATTATTTAAAAATTTCAAATTCAATATAATTTTGATTTAGAGAAACAATATAAATACAAATAATGGTTGTTTTCTTTATGTTATCGAAAGAAGAGTACCCTATAAGCCAATCGCAAGTGTGTTGCGATGAAACTTTTTTTTATAATTTTTCAACTCATGTAATAATATTTATTATTTGATAATAAAATGAGGTATTGATTTATCATTTTAGCTGCATCTTATTATGTCTAAGATTATGATGAATACCAAAAATTAGGACAATAATTTTAGAAGATATGAATGGGTCATACTAGTGAGATCTAAAATCTTAAAATCTTAATCTTAAATATTTTTAATCATAGGAGCATTGAGTCGGAGATCAATATTTCAGATGGACTAGTACATCCTATGTATGCTCGATAGAGAGGGTGGTAGATCTCACTAGCTACTTGTATATAGGATACTAATACAAAGATGTGGGTGCTCATTTGAAAATGAGTCCACTGAATTGACTCGATGAAAGAGAACATCTTATGGAAGCCTTACTTGCATGTCAAAGATGATTCTCTAAGTGAGAGTTATGCAAGTGATCTTTAGACCTGAGATTACCATGGAATCTTATGCACATGAACCCATATTTTGATTTATACCCAGGCATGGTATTAAAATATGTACGAGATGTTCTAGATATAGTGGAGTGTGTATAAAGATTATATGTCGGTCAACATAAAATTGATCACTCCTAGTAAGAAGAGATTGCATCCCGTGTATTCTCATCCTTAGATGACTCAGAAAAAAATTTTTAGTCAAAAACAGGAAGGAGATTAGAAAGAGTTTCTAATGCTTCATCATTGGAGTCATCATTGATTAATTAATAATCAATATGAATATGTGTTTGAGCTTGACATAATTCTATACTCATGAACATATTTAGGATGCAGGGATGATCGAAGGATTGAATTGCATGGTAACTTATCACTGAAAGGTATATTTGATATTTCTACTAAATTCTACATCTTCTAAGTAGTCATGATATATTACTAGACGTTAATCTTGACTTATAGGTATGATCAAATTAAAGAACCTAATTCGATCGGCAATTAAAAAAAATTCTAATTGTGGAACTCGGGTTAGCTCGATTAGACCTAAATCGGTTAGATTGAAATTTAATCAAATTTGATCAACTTGCACCTGGACCTACTGCTGGCTAGATGTGAAACCCAATATGTCATACACATATAAAAATTATTCAAGGACCCTTTTGATAAGGTTGATTGAAATTTTAGATTCAATCAGGGTTCCTGGTAAGCATGCTAGCACGTGTGGAAACCCTAGTTCCATGGGAGATCAATTTGGTCTCATGCCTTGCTAATTTGCTAACCCAATATTGTAAGAAATTGGATCAGATTGTGCCACCTAGAAGCAGTCCAAAATGGGCACCACATCCCATGTTAACACCAAATATCAAGAGTCCAAGTTGTGAAGGACTCTTGGCGCAAATAAGAAGAGCGCACATGCTCTTTGGTTTTGGCATGTAGAAGGACCAAGAGTCCTTCTGATTTGGGTCTGTAATTTTTATGACAACAAGATCAGATCTTAAACCACCTAGCACACCATTTGAAGTATGAAAAATTAGTTGGATTATGCATGGAATTATTTCTTGAACTTTGCTGCATGCGCGAGAGGTCTTCTAGATGTGCGAAGAGATGCGAAGACTCCTTCTATTTATGGAGTCTTAGGTGACAATTTTATCCAATATTTTTTTCATGATAAAGATCACATTTAAATTTTGGTTATGTGTGATAATTATGGAAAATTATCAGGTAATGTATCATTGCTTTTGATGCCCTTTTCTGGGCGTGTGCGTGCGTGCGACAGAGAGAGCTCTCGCACGTCTCTTCGATGAAGAGTCCTTCTGTGGTATAAAATCCTATTCAAATGGGGCATCACTTGTTGATAGCCTTTCTATTTGAATTATGAAGTATGTGGCAACATTTCATGCTAATCTGGAATCAGTAGAGATGCAAATTGCATCTCTTTCTGGGCTTGCATGTGTGAGAGGGAATTAGTCGATGTATCACACCTTGAAGAGTCCTGTCTGAAGACTCTCAGATATGTGATATGAGGTCTTGATATGGCTTTCTAGATAAGCCATGTCTTCTCAGTTGGCACCCCATCTGGTGCTATAAATAGGGGACGGTATATGGATTGATCACTCAATTCTTACATCCCCTATCCACTCCCTCTCTTCCTCTCTTACAACTCTAGGGTTTAAGACAAAGGCTTGTTCTTTTAAGACAAGCCTATTCCTAATAGCTCTAAGGGTTTAAGAGGTCCAGAAGAAGGTGGTCAGGTCCAGTGGATGGTTTTGAGAGGTTCAGACTCAGGTCTGAAGAAAGGTCTGATTGATTGGTGGCTAGTCGAGATCTAGGGGCTAGAACTCTTGAAGCAAGGTGAAGAAAGAGCACTGTCTTTGATCCAATTTTCGTGTAGATCACCATTGGAGGGTGGACACTTGGATGCCTCATAAAAATTTGGATTAGCACTATAGGTATTCTTCTTATCCAAATTTAATTTAATTTTGCTTTGATTATTATAGTCAAGGATTTCTAGGTATTAGGATTTTTGGTGCATCAGGTATTTCAAATGAAAATTTTAAACACCTAGTCCTTCCACTATGCCACTGAAATCCAACGGTGGTATTAGAGTCTATCTTAATTTATATAATCAAAGGTTAGAATATTATCTTGATTGTGATCAAGTATGAATTTTTGGTTTGGTTCAAGTTCGATCAATGGTTGAACCCAATTGAACATCTAAATCCTAGCATGTCTTAAAGATATGTTTTAGTTAAATGCATGATGTATGTATAGAATTTTAGCCCAGTACTTAAATTGGATTCATCACCAGGCCATCTGATCATAAGAGCAAGTAAGGTTCAAAGACCTTCTCTTTCCATTCCATGAGGTACTCTTATGGCGTGTAGGGGTGCCACTGTGATGTCCCAATAAGAAGAACCATGAAAAGAGTATTTTATATTCATGCATATGATATACTTAAGTTGCTATGTTATAATCATATTATATGATTATGTTTTCATATCTTAGAGATATGATTAGATGCCCTGATTAGTTGATTATGTTACAACTATAATAGTGCATCATTATGATTGATTGAATTAGGATGTGCATGAGACCATTAAAGTCCTCATAAAAATCATATTAAGTCATAGTGTTGTAAACCAGTAGCTGACCTATTTCTTGAATCGATTAATTATTTAATGTCTAAGGAGTGTTTCAAATATGGTGGTTTCTTAATTGGTTTTATTTGCTGGCCAGTCAATTTTATTGGTGTCTAAGAAAAGCAACGGAGAGACCCCCATCAATCTTAACATTTTTTTTTATCATTTAGATTAGTTCGAATCTTGAATAATGGTTGCTCAGTATTTTGAATACTACATATACCTTCCTTCTTGTCTAGTCAATATCCTATAAAAAATCATAGTAGATTTATTGTGATATCCATAAAGCTTGCTATAGAGATTGATATGGGTTTGTCTTGGTGTATTTTATATGCTTTATGGCATATTTGGATATGTTACTTTATTGTGATATCCATATGGGCAGTATTTTTCAGATATAACTATATGAAAATGAAGGGTCTGACTTAACTAAAAATACTATAGTTTGTTGTGATATCCACAAGGCTATAAGTATTTTTAGAGGCAAAAATTATGTTGAAAATTGTATGAGATGCAATTGGATAGATTTTTTTACCTTTAAACTCATTGAAGTTTGTTGTAATATCTACAAGACTTCATTAAAAAATTAGGATCTCAACCCCATTAAGAAACCAGATTAGAGTTTCTCGTTTATCATAGGAGGGGGCTATGGTATCTGATAAAATAGTGGGAGACATAACTAGTTAAAAGATCTCATCTAGTTATGCATGTCAAATATGAGTGGTCTGTTTATACTATTATTCTTTATTTATGTAGATTTAAGTCTGCATTATGGCTTCTTTATTTTCACTGCATGAAATCATGAATAAAAATATGTTGATCAATCCAAACTATGTGGATTGGTTGAAAAACTTGCAAATTAGGTTTGCACTGAAGAAAAACTCTGATGTTCTGGATATTCCTAATCCTGGATCGATCAGCAATAATAAGAAGGCAAAAAAAATCTCCATGGATATTATTTATGGCAAATTTGAATGTTAGAAAAATAATTGCAAGAATTATCTTGCAAGATTGAAACAGGGTGCAAATATAGCACCAAAAGATGTGTATATGATACAGACCTATTTTTCATTGAGTGGCTCAAATTTTGATACTTAGGTATTGAATACCACCTGTAGATCGTATATTTATAATTCATTACAGTGACACAGAATATCAAAGGTCTGAAAAGAGATGACTTAAGCTTTATAGCACAAGTGGAGAGTCTATTAGTGCAGAGGTTGTGGGAGCCTGCATGCTTGATTTGCCTTCGAGCAAAACTTTAGAATTGAAAGACTGTTATTATAGGTCATTAGAAATATTATTTCTATACCTTTGTTGTTAAAACAAGATTATAAAATAAGGCTAATAGGAAATTGATGCTCCATTTTTTTTTCTAATGAATTTTATGATAATGGTTATATTGATAATAATCTTTTAATTTTTATACTTAATAAAAATATTTTTCATATTGAAAGAAATATAAAAAGAAAGAGAGAAGATGTGAATATCATATATCTCTGGCATTACCGTTTTGATCATATTAGTGAGTTAAGGATAAACAAGTTATACAAAAAAAAAAATTTTAATCCATATGATTATGAATCATTAAAAACTTGTGAATCTTGTCTCATGGATAAGATGATCAAGACTCCATTTTCTGGATATGGAGAGAGGGCAAATGAGTTGTTAGTCCTAGTACATATAGATGCATGTGGACCAATGACAACTCAGACTAGAGGAGGATATTCCTATTTTATCACCTTTATGGATGATCTATCAAGATTCGGATATGTGTATCTCATGAAACATAAATCTGAAGTCTTTGATAAGTTCAAAGAGTATCAAGGTATGATCAAGAAATGAACCAAAAAAAATATCAAAGTTCTTTAATCTGATCGAGGAGAAGAATACTTATCCAATGAATTTTTTGATCATCTTAAAAGTAAAGATATTCTCTCTAAATGGATCCCTCCTTATACATCCTAGTTAAATGGTATAGTAGAAAGAAAGAATCACACTTTGATGGATATGGTGCGGTCTATAATGTGCTTCACTGATCTCCTAATATCTTTCTGGAGATATATCCTAGAGACTGCCGCATACATATTAAACATAGTGCCTTCAAAGTCTGTTGCAAGCACACCATATGAGATATGGAAGGAAAGAAAGTCTAATCTTAAACATCTTAAGATTTGAGGCTATCCTGCTTATGTCAAAAATATTTTTGGATATAAACTAAGTGCTAGATTAGACAGATGTAGGTTTGTAGGGTATTCTAAGAAAACTAATAGATACTACTTCTACCATCCTACCGAATAAAAAGTATTTGTTAGTAGGCATATCACTTTCTTAGAAAATAAATTCATCCAAGAAGGAGGCAGTGGGAGGAATATTAAACTTACGAAAGTTCAAAATCTACAAATCGATCCAAAAATATCTATGGTTGAAATACAAAAAGATCCTCAATCAAAAGTATCCAAGGATGAGATACATCCACAATACACACCTCCTCTCTAAAGGTCAGATAGAGTGTGTCAAGCACCTCTGAGATATGATTTTATCATTGAGAATGATAATTCAATCAATATCATTCAGGATGATGATCTACTGACCTATGCAAAAGCTGTCATGAGTAGAGACTCAGATAGATGGCTGGAAGTCATAAAATCTGAAATGGACTCAATGTACACCAATCAAGTGTGAATCTTGATTGATGCATCTAAGGGTGTGACCTCAATAGGGTGCAAGTGGGTCTTTAAGAAGAAGATCGGAGCAGATAGCCAAGTAGAAATCTACAAAGCTAGATTGGTGGCGAAGGGTTTCAAACAAAGGCAAAAAATTGACTATGATGAAATTTTCTCATCAGTGGCTATGCTCAAGTCCATCAGGATTTTACTTGCTATAGCAGCATATTATGACTATGAGATCTGACAGATGGATATTAAGATCGCTTTCCTCAATGGTTATCTAGAGGAAGAGGTCTATATGACTCAGCTAGAGAGATTTATCTTAAGTAGGAGGGCAAATCAAGTATGCAAGCTAAAAAAATCCATCAATGGATTAAAGTAGGCTTCGAGGAGCTGGAACATCCGATTTGATATGACAGTCAAAGAGTTTGGCTTTATCAAAAATAAAGATGAACCATATGTATATAAGAAGACAAGTGAGAGGGTTGTTGTCTTCTTGATTCTGTATGTCGATGACATACTGCTCATTAGGAGTGATATCTCAATGATACAATTGGTTAAGACTTGGCTATCGAATAAATTTTTCATGAAGGACTTGGGTGAAGTATTCTATATACTGAGTATAAAGATCTATAGAGATAGATCTAAAAGGATGTTAGGCTTTTCTCAGTCACAATACATAGATCTTATATTAAAGAGATTTAATATGGAGGCAAGTAAGATAGATTACCTACCTGTAAGTCATGGTATACATCTCTCCAAGAAAATATATCCTAAGACATCAGAGGAGAGGAAAAGGATGAATGAAATCCCTTATGCTTCGGCTGTGAGATCAATTATGTATGCCATGCTATGTGTCAAGCCTGATGTAGCTTATACTTTAGGTGTAGCTAGCAGATTTCTGACTGATCCAGGAGATGATTATTAGAAAGTAGTGAAAAATATTCTGAAGTACCTTAGAAGGACTAAAGATGTTTTTCTCATATATGGAGGAGGATCAGAGTTGAAACTAGAGGGATATACAGATTCTAATTTTCAATCTAATCCGAATAATAACAAGTCAATATTAGGATATGTATTTATCTTAAATGATAAGATAGTGAATTGAAAGAGTTTCAAGCAGCAGACAGTAGCTGACTCAACCACTGAGGCAGAGTACATCACTGCTAGTGAAGCCGTTAAAGAAGCTGTCTGAATGAAAAAGTTTATCATAGATTTAGGAGTCATTCCTGAGATTGAAGGATCGATGCCACTCTATTGTGATAACACTGGAGCCGTTATTCAAGCTAAAGAATCTAGGTCTCATTAAAAATCTAAGCACATCCTCAGACGCTTCCACCTCATTCGAAAAATTATAGAGAGATAAGATGTTGTCCTTGAACGAGTAGACACAAAGAATAATATAGCAAATCCATTCACTAAGACCATACCACAGTAGCTATTTGATCGCCATCTTGATTATATGGGATTTAAATACAAAGGTGATTGGCTTTAGTACAAGTGGGAGATTGAAAGAAGAGTATCCTATAAGCCAATCGCAAATGTGTTGCGATGGAACTTTTCTTTGTAATTTTTTAACTCATGTAATGATATTTATTATTTGATAATAAAATGAGGTATTGATTCATCATTTTAGCTGCATCTTATTATATCTAAGATTATGATAAATCTCAAAAATTAGGATAATGGTCTTAGGAGACATGAATGGGTCATACTAGTGAGATCTAAAATCCTAAAATCTTAATCTTAAATATTTCTGATCGTAGGAGCATTGAGTCAGAGATCGATGTTCTGGATAAACTAGCACATCCTATGTATGTTCGATGGAGAGGGTGGTAGATCTCACTAGCTACTTGTGTATAGGACACTAATACAAGGATATGGATGCTCATTTAAAAATAAGTCTACTGAATTGACTCGATGAAAGAAAATATCTTATGGAAGCCTTATTTGCATGTCAAAGATGATTCTCTAAGTGAGAGTTGTGTAAGTGATCCTTAGACCTGAGATCATCATAGAATCTTGTGCACATGAACTCATATTTTGGTTCATATCCAGGCATGACATTCAGACATGTACGGGATATTTTGAATATGGTGGAGTGTGTATGAAGATTATGTGTCGGTCAATATGGAATCGATCACTCCTAATAAGAGAAGATCACATCCTGTGTATTCTCATCCCTAGATGACTCAGAAAAATTTTTTTAGCTAAAAGCAGGAAGGAGATTAGAAAGAGTTTCTAATGCTTCATTATCGGAGTCATCATTGGTTAATTGAGAATCGATATAAATATGTGTTTGAGTTTGATATAATTTCATACTCATGAATATATTCAGGATACAGGGATGATCGAAGGATTGAATTGTACAGTAACTTGCCACTGAAGGATATATTTGGTATTTCTATCAAATTTTACATCATCTGGATAGTCATGATACGTTGTTAGATATCAATCTTGACTTGTAGGTTTGATCGAATTAAAGAGTTTAATTCGATCGTCAATTAGAAAAGATTCTAATTGTTGAACTCGGGTTAGCTCGATGGGACCTAAATCGTTTAGATTGAAATCTAATCAAATTCGATCAACTTGCATCCGAATCTACTGCTGGCTAGATGTGGAATCTAATGGATCACACACATATAAAAATTAATCAAAGACCCTTTCGATAAGATTGATTAAAATTTTGGATTCAATCAGGGTTCCCGGTAAGCATGCTAGCATGTGTGGAAACCCTTGCTCCTTGGGAGATCAATTTGATCTCATGTCTTACTAATTTGTTGACTCAATTTGGTGAGAAATTGGGTCAGGTCATGCCACCTAGAAGCAGCCCAAAAAGGGGTGCCACATCCTATGTTAATGTCAGAAATCAAGAGTCCAAGTTGTGAAGGACTCTTGGCGCAAATAAGAAGAGCGCATGCACTCTTTGGTTTTGGCATGCAGAAGGACCAAGAGTCCTTCTGCTTTGGGTCTCTAATTTTTATGGCAATAAGATCAGATCTTAAACCACCTAGCATGCCATTTAAAGTATAAAACATCAGTTAGATTATGTGTGGAATTATTCCTGGAACCTTGCCGCACGTGTGAGAGGTCTTCTGTGATCAAATAGGATGCACGAAGAGACGCGAAGGCTCCTTCTGTTTAAGGAGGTCTTAGGCGACAATTTTATCTAGTTTTTTTTTTTGATAAAGATCATATTAAATGCTGGTTATGTGATAATTATGGGAAATTATCAGGTAATGTATCATTGCTTTGACACCCTTTTCTGGGCATGTGCGCATGTGCGACGGAGAGAGCTCTCGTGCATCTCTCTAATGAAGAGTCCTTCTGTGGTTTAAACTCCTATCCAAATGGGCCGTCGCTTACTAATAGCCTTTCTATTCAAATTATGGAGTACGTGGCAAAATTTCATGCTAATCTGGAATCAGAAGAGATGCAAATTGTATCTCTTTCTAGGTGTGCGCACGTGAGAGGGAATTAGTCAATGTATCACACCCTGAAGAGTCCTTCTATCTGAAGACTCTCAGATATGTGATACGAGGATCTGATATAGCTTTCCAGATAAGCTGTGTCTTCACAGTTAGTGCCCCATCTGGTGTTATAAATAAGGGACGATAGATGGATTGATCACTCAATTCTTACATCCCCTATCCACTCCCTCTCTCCATCTCTTACAACTCTAGGGTTTAGGACAAAGGCTTGTTCTTTTAAGACAAGCCTATTCCTAATAGCTCTAAAGATTTAAGAGATCCAGAAGAAGGTGATCAAGTCTAGTGGGTGGTTTTCAGAGGTTCAAACTCAAATCTGAAGAAAGGTCTGATCGATTGGTGACTAGTCAAGATCTAGGGGCTAGAACTCTTGAAGCAAGGTGAAGAAGGAGCACTATCTTTGGTCCAAATTTCATATGGATCACCATTGAAGAGTGGATACTTGGATGCCTCATAGAAATTTAGACTAGCACTATAGATATTCTTTTTATCCAAGTTTAATTTAATTTTGCTTTGATTATTATAGTCAAGGGTTTCTGGGCATTAGGGTTTTCGATGCATCAGATGTTTCGAATGAAAATTTTAAACACTTAGTCCTTCCGCTGCACCACCGGAACCCAACAGTTATAAGATGCTCTCATACACAAGAAGACATGAGGACCATGATCCTTTTCTCCAATATTACATAAATAATGTAATGAAGGGAGCACGAAACTATTATAACATTAACATTTTATATAAACCTTGGTGTTAGTGCTTGATGATATTGCTATTTTTGCATAATGCATTCCAATTTGGTTATATTTTATTCTTATCACTTTTATAGCTTGAGCATACTAGGAAAATCTATCATTTTTTTGATTAGTTTGTATCATGGAAGGAACATTTAATTAACTTTAAATTCTTTATTAGCGCTTTGAGTGTTCTTTGTTTTTTTTTTCTTTTTTTTGTTCTTTACTTCCCATAAGCAAGTGCCCAATGCTAAAATCTTTGTGCTAAATGTATAGCAACGTTGTTTAAGAAAACTTATTGCAACTGCACTTTAATTGCTTTGATTTTGCATTAAAAATTCCCATCCTATACATTTAAAAGAAGGATTGGTAAAGATTTGTTGTTTCATGTACAAATATATATAGCTATTCTCTCATATAGTTTCTTTGCTTTTTGAGGAAATAGAAAATTTGTTTAGTCATATAAAACTTTTAATTGGACAAGTATTAATTTACACATGAACAACTACTTATCTATATAAACTTATATATAGTTTGCACATTGAATCATGACACAGTAAGTTTCCTCAATTTGCATACATATTTAATACTTAGGTCAATTTTTTATTGTAAAATCATTGATTATTTAATATTATCAAATAGCTAAACAACTCATCTTTCTTATTGTTATATAAATTATTCATCTTTTGATATATACTCTTTCATTTGGTTCTGCCCTAATGTTCTTGTGCAACATGTAGGAGCTTAATGCTTGCAAAAAAATTTTTTAATTGATGTTGCACTACAAAAAAATAGACTATTAATGATGGCTGTTAACCATCATTAATAGTCATTTTGCCATCGTTAATACTATTAGCGATAGCACGTCGTCGTTAAAAGTTTGACAAAAATAACTTCATCACTAATTATCATTATTAGCGATGGTAAACTTATCATCGCTAATAATGGTAATTATCAACGATATTAGTGACAAAAAATCATCGCTAATAATTTTATTTTTTTCTTAATTAAAGTATTAAAAAGCTATTAGTGACGGCCATTATCGTCGCTACTACTATCGTTAATAATTTTTTAATATTTTAATAAAAATTTTAAAAAATTATTAACGATGGTAGATGCCATCACTAATAGTTTATAATTTTTTTAAAAAAAAATTATAATTAAATATTTTAAAACCTATTTTAATTACATTAACAAGCAATAATATTTTTTAAAATTGACTATAAATAAAATAAAAATTAATTAACATAATCATAAATATAAAATTAATTATATTATATTATATTAAAAATATAAATTATATAATTTTATAAATTTATACTACTTTATAAGTATCAAAATTATATACATATCAAAAAAAAATCATGTAAGATCCTTCTTATTGTCCTCCTCATCCTCCTCCTGCTCCTATACATCCTCTCCAGCAATTGATAGATGAGAGCCAGATATCCCAGTATCTTGTAATAAAAAAGAATATTATTAATAAGTTTCAATGTGAAAGTGGATATATCGATACGGAGACATATATTTCGATATACTACTCTGATTCTTGAATAAATTATTCCTACATATTTCATTCGATGATATGAAACTATAAACACCTCCGACCCATCATTTAGATGGTTAGATTGAATTTTTATCTCCTATATCACCTTTTTGGACTCAAGCCAAAACATGTAAAGCTCCTAAATATAAAAATTTAAAATAAGTAAAAAAAATTATTAATAGACTTACCTACTGTGATGGCTATGATAATGAGTCCAGTTGATCGCATAGATATGAGTCTCGAAGAATCTCATCGATCATTTTGCGGACAGCATCTCGAAAGCTCTGAGGTTGTTGACTCCAAAATCTCTACACAACTCCCTCCACATGTGCATCAGCCCACGTCTAAGTCATTGAGCCCTGAGAAGAGGATGTTGATGAAGATCTTCGAGCTAGTGGAGGGTCGAAGTTGTGCTCAAATCCTATGATCTGGCTCCTACTCATCCCTCTGGTGGCCTTGAGCAATCCCTTGAGGTCAAGAAAGGGATGAAAGGATGGGTCCTCACTGTACCACGATACGAGATATTCCGTATAATCCATCTATATAGTTTAGAAATTTAATATTTACGAGTAGCTCTAAATGTGGATGAGCTCTCTGTTGCTCCTAGATTGATTTTGATGATTACAAAGCAGATTGAAGGGATACAAATATTTTTATTTGAAAAAGTCTTTATGCTCTTCAGGGGCAAAATCATAATTTTATTAAGATCCTAATTTGATAGTATCATTTGGTAGAACTAATGATTTGTAATCTATTGATAAAAATTTCATTATTTTTGGATTTATATTTTTGAAGTTATGAATGTTTGAAGTGCATAAGTCGACTCATGAGTCAACTCATGGCACAATGAGCTGATTGGCACGCTAAAATTTCCCTTGGCATGCTGGTTTTTTGGCTTGGCACGACCTGTGAGTCGACTCATGAGTCGACCCACAAGGCATGAGTCGACTCATGAGTCGACTTCTGCTGTTTTGGGCCAAAATATCCAGAAACCCAAATCTCTTATCTTTGCAACAGAGGTTGACTCATGAGTCGACCCCTGAAGCATGAGTCGACTCATGAGTCGACCCCTGCGATGGAAATTGTCTGCAACGGCTAGTTTTTTGCCCGTTTTAATTGCCTTTAATGCTCCCTTAAAATGCTCTAACGGCTCTTTTTCTGCCTAAAATATTTTCCCTTGTTTCTTAAAGCTATAAAAGATTTCAAAAGGTGAAAAAGAACAAGGAGATCGACAATATACACGATAGAGAAAGGAGATCCATAATATACACGAGAGAGACAGGAGATTCTGAAAGAGAAAAGCAAGAGCGTTCAAAAGGGCATTCAAGAGCATTCAAAGAGAGGGTTTTTCAAGCCAACTTTTCAACCTTGATCAAGAGCTCTTTCAAAGCCTTCAAGAAGCCTTCAATCAAAGTTCACCTTCTCCTCAAGTGTTCATTCAACTCTTCATCCACCTTGAGGAAATCCAAAAAGGGGCTTCTTCATTTGAGTAAAGTGTTTTTATTGTTATATTCGCTCATTTAAGGAGCTATTCTTGTAATTATTTGTGCTCTAAACTGTCTTACTCTTTGTGAGTAATTGTTCTTGTTTTTGGAGGGTTTTCGAAACAAGGAAAGGTTGATCCGAACCTGAAATCGGAGTGTTTTGGGTTGACTTGTACCCGAGAAATAAGTGGACTAGCTTGGGATAGCTAGTGTCGGAGTTTCCGACGTTTGTATTCGGATTGAATACAAGTATAGTGGATTGGAATTCCCAAGTAGGAGCTTGGGGAGTGGATGTAGGTGCAAGGTTGGCACCGAACCACTATAAATCCTTATATTTGTGGTGTGCTTTATTGTTTCTCTTTATTTCTTTATTATATCCTTGCATTCTTGCTTTAGGTAATTAATCTTGAACTAAAGTCTTTCTCCTCATTCATCAAGCTTTTAATAAATACTTTTCATAAGTAATTAGTTAAGCTTAAATTTTTTTAGAAACCCAATTCACCCCCCCCTCTTGGGTTGCATAGCTAGGCAACAAGTGGTATCAGAGCCCGGTGCTCTAGCCCTTCTTTGATCTAACAATCAAAGAGCCAAAGATTTATGGCAACCCATGTCGGTACTTCTCTAGCCGAGGGGCAATCTACCAACCGACCTCCACTTTTCAATGGGTCTAATTACACCTACTGGAAAGCTCGGATGAAGATATTCATACAAGCACTCGACTATGATATGTGGAGTATCATAGTGAACGGTCCTCACACACCCACCAAGATTATAGATGGTGAGGAGTCAACCAAACCCGAGAAAGAATGAGATGAGGTTGATAAGAAATTGGCACAATTAAATGCTAAAGCTATGAATGTTCTTTATTGTGCACTTGATGCAAATGAATTTAATCGTATTTCTACTTGTGCATCTGCTAAAGAAATATGGGATAGGTTAGAAGTAACCCATGAGGGAACAAATCAAGTAAAAGAGTCTAAAATAAACATGCTTGTGCATAAATATGAATTATTTAAAATAGAGCATGATGAGTCCATAACTGCTATGTTTACTCGTTTTACTGATATAATTAATGGTTTGAAGAGTCTTGGCAAATCTTATACTAACAGTGAGCTTGTAAGGAAGATTCTCAAGTCATTGCCAAGAACTTGGGAAGCCAAGGTGACTGCCATCCAAGAAGCCAAGGACTTGAACACTCTACCTCTAGAAGAGCTTCTTGGATCCTTGATGACTCATGAACTTAGCATGAAGCAACATCAAGAGGATGAAGTCAAAAAGAAAAGAACCATTGCCCTCAAATCCACAGCTTCGCCTGATGATGGAACGGATGATTCTGAAGATGAAGAACAGGATGAAGAGATGGCACTCATCACCCGGAGATTTAAGAAGTTTCTAAGGAAAAGGAAACAGGGGATGAGAAAGAAGTTATTCACAAAAGGGGAACAAAGCAAAGAGAAAGAGAAAGATCAACCCCTTATATGCTATGAGTGCAAGAAGCCGGGACATTTCAAATCCGAATGTCCACAACTAAAGAAAGGTCCCAAAAAGTTCAAAAAGAAAGCAATGATGGTGACTTGGAGTGCAAGTGATGACTCAAGCTCCGATGAGGAAACCTCAACAGAACAAGCCAACCTGTGCCTTATGGCAGACGAAAATGAGGTAACTTCTGAGTCTCCTAGTGAATTTACTTTTGAAGAATTGCATGAAGCATTCTATGATTTAATTGATGAATTAAAGAAACTAGGGATGAAAAACAAAGAACTGAAATTGAAAAATCAGTCCTTAGTGAAACAAGCTGAAAACCTTTCAATTGAAAAATCCACCTTGATTCTAGAAAATCAAAGCTTAAAGAATGAAATTAACAAGCTGAAACCTATAGTAGATAAGTTCACCTTAAGTTCAAACAAACTAAATATGATTCTTGATAATCAAAAAGCTGTATATGATAAGGCTGGACTTGGCTATAACCCCTTGAAGAAACAAAAATTTTTGAAGAATATTTATGTAAATTATTCAAGCAACAAGTCTACAAATATTACTTGTTTCAAATATGGTAGAATAGAACATAAATCATACACATGCCTTATTAACAAATCTGCAAACACAACTATAAAAAAAATATGGGTTCCAAAAGGAACCATTTTGACTAACCTAAAAGGACCCAAGAAAGCTTGGGTACCTAAGACTTGACTTTTGCTTGCAGGTGTGTCTAGCATCCCAAGGAGAAAACAGGAAATGGTATCTTGATAGTAGATGCTCGAGACACATGACTGGTGATGAATCACAATTCATCACGCTTGATGCTAAGGATGGAGGGATGGTCACCTTTGGAGATAATGGCAAAGGAAAGATCATCGGGATAGGTAACATTGGTATCACTCCCTCCAAATACATTAAAAATATTTTGTTAGTTAAAGGTTTAAAGCATAACTTACTTAGCATTAGTCAATTTTGTGATAAAGGGTATAAAGTTATTTTTGAATCATCTGTTTGCATTGTGACTAGTCCTATTAACGATGGCATTAAATTTATAGGACATAGGCATGGCAATGTTTATATGGTAGATTTGAATGATTTGGCCAAATTAGACATGCAATGCCTAGTATCCTTGAATGCTAAAGTTAATGAGACTAGTTGGCTGTGGCATCGTAGACTTGCACATATTAGCATGCATTCTCTTTCAAAATTAATTAAGAAAGAATTAGTTCTTGGTTTGCCAAAACTGAATTTTGAAAAGGATAGAATTTGTGATGCATGCCAATTAGGTAAACAAACTAGAGTTTCATTTAAATCCAAAAATATTGTTTCAACTTCTAGACCTTTAGAGCTCTTGCATATGTACTTGTTTGGACCATCTAGAACCACTAGTCTAGGAGGAAAACGATATGGTTTTATAATTATAGATGATTACTCTCGTTTTACTTGGGTTTTCTTTTTGGCACACAAAAATGAAACTTTTCATATTTTCACTAAATTTCATCGAAAAGTCACTAATGAAAAAAGATTTTTAATTCAAAATATTAGAAGTGATTATGGAACTGAATTTGAAAATCAAGACTTTGAAAATTTTTTTTGATGAAAATGGAATTGGCCATAACTTCTCTGCTCCTAGGACACCCCAACAGAATGGGGTAGTTGAAAGGAAAAATAGAACCTTAGAAGAAATGGCCCGTACCATGCTTTGTGAAAGCAACCTTCCAAGATATTTTTGGGCGGAAGCAATTAACACAGCATGTTACATTTTAAATCATGCTTTGATTAGACAATTTTTAAAGAAAACCCCCTATGAACTTTGGAAAGGAAGAAAACCAAATATTGCATATTTTTATATTTTTGGTTGCCGATGTTTTGTATTAAATAATGGCAAAGAAAAACTTGATAAATTTGATGCAAAATCAGATGAAGCAATCTTTCTAGGTTACTCCTCCACTAGTAAAGCATTTAGAGTTTTCAACAAAAGAACTTTAGTAGTTGAGGAGTCCATACATGTTGTTTTTGATGAATCTAACGATCTTCCTTCAAGGAAGAATGAGGGTGTTGATGATGCAGATCCACTAATAGAAGGTATGAAGGAGATCACTCTGAAAGATTCAGCAACTCCAGAAGACAAAGATCAAGAAGACAAACAAGATGAGAGAGGTGAAGAAATTCAAGAACAACCTCAAGGTACAAATGACCTACCCAAGGAATGGAGGTATGTTCACAACCACCCTAAGGAGTTAATTATTGGTGATCCTATGCATGGGGTAAAAACCCGTTCTTCACTTAGAGATGTAGTTAATCATTGTGCTTTTGTATCTCATCTTGAACCTAAAACTTTTGAAGAAGCTGAAAATGATCATAATTGGATTAATGCAATGCAAGAGGAAATTAATCAATTTGAAAGAAATAGTGTTTGGACCTTAGTATCAAGACCTAAAAATTATTCAATAATTGGCACAAAATGGGTCTTTAGAAATAAATTAGATGAGCATGGTAATATAATTAGAAATAAAGCAAGACTGGTTGCTAAGGGATATAATCAAGAAGAAGGAATTAATTTTGATGAAACCTTTGCACCTGTTGCTAGATTAGAAGCTATTAGACTTCTACTTGCATATGCTTGCTTTATGAAATTCAAATTATTTTAAATGGATGTTAAAAGTATATTTTTAAATGGATATATTGCTGAAGAAGTATATGTAGAACAACCCCCTGGATTTGAAAATCATGCTTTTCCTAATCATGTCTTTAGATTAAATAAAGCTTTATATGGATTAAAACAAGCACCTAGAGCATGGTATGATAGGCTAAGCAAATTTTTACTAAATAATGATTTTTCAAGAGGTAATGTAGATACAACCCTCTTTATTAAAAGAAATCAAAATGATATGCTAGTTATACAAATTTATGTTGATGACATAATTTTTGGGTCTACTAATGAATCCCTTTGTCAAGACTTTGCTAAGCTTATGCAGGGGGAGTTCGAGATGAGCATGATGGGAGAACTCTCCTTCTTCCTCGGACTCCAAATCAAACAATCAAAAGAGGGAATCTCCATCACCCAAAGCAAGTACACCAAGGAACTACTCAAAAGATTTGGAATGGAGAACTGCAAACCAATTGGCACACCAATGAGTCCCTCATGTAAGCTTGACAAGGATGATGAAGGTAAATGTGTAGACTTAAAATACTATAGAGGTATGATTGGCTCATTATTATATTTAACTGCAAGTAGGCCTGATATCATGTTTAGTGTTTGTTTATGTGCTAGATATCAATCTAATCCTAAAGAATCTCATTTGAATGCTGTTAAAGAATCCTTAGATACTTAAATGGTACTCAAACTCTAGGGTTATGGTACTCTAAAGACTCACAAATTGATTTATTAGGATATTCAGATACTGATTTTACTGGATGTAAATTAGATAGAAAAAGCACAAGTGGAACTTGCCAATTTCTTGGAGTTAACCTAATCTCATGGTTTAGCAAGAAACAAAATTCGGTGGCACTGTCTATGGCTGAGGCCGAATACATTGCAGCCGGAAGTTGTTGTGCTCAAATCTTATGGATTAAGCAACAACTCGAAGACTTTAGAATCAAACTTAATGAAACACCAATAAGATGTGATAACACAAGTGCCATAAATCTATCTAAAAATCTAATTCAACACTCAAGATCCAAACATATTGAAATAAGACATCATTTTATAAGAGAACATGTTCAAAATAAAAATATAATTCTTGAATATGTTTGCACTGAAAATTAATTAGCTGATATCTTTACAAAGGCCCTTAGTGAGGATAGATTCTGTGAAATTAGGAGAAATCTAGGAATTCTAGATCCATATACCTAAATTTTTCTCAATTTCCAAGAATTGATGTCAAAAATTCTTAGAGCTCAATTTCCAACATCTATCCTGGTCCCAAAAGCTCAAGTTTATCATTCTAAAAACTTATCTTTGAGCAAAACTCCTTCTCCCAAAATTTCAAATTTTTTTGGAATTTATTCATATTTTTTTTGAATTTTTGAACTTCATGAGTCGACCCCCATGAGTCGACTCAATGGCAAACTTGTTATTTTCTCAAACTTCCCACGGGCTCATTGTTTTTATATGGGTTGCTGTTCGTGAGCCGACCCATCCGGTCATCTTCTTCCTTCCAAAAGCCATCCTCCCCACTTCCTTTTGCTCCAAATCCAAGGATCTAGCTCGAGGCACTTCTCCCTCCTCCTCTCCACCAAAAATCGCCACCTTGGAAAGGGATTTTTGTGCTTTCTCCCATTGTTTGGCACGGTTGGAGCGTGCCCTAGCACTCCACCGTTCTTTCCAAATCCACCTCTTTTCTCCATCAAAATCCCTCTTCACTCTCTTGTGATCCCTCCTCCACTCATTCACTTGTTCCTCCAAGTCTCCTTGCCTGCTACTGTAGTGAATATGGCTCCGAAGATGAAGCTTCCCCAAAGAAGAAAGTCAGTCCGTGAGCCTGAAGAAAATATCCGAAAGAAAAGGCAAGCTGCTCAGTCTTCCACTGCTCCCACTCCAGCTTCAGTATCTGCTCAAGGTCCCCCTCAATCCTCCCTAAGCCCCAGTAAGAATCCTCTATCTGATAGAAAAGTTGAAACCGGGAAGAATATAGATTTTCTGTTCTTTGAAAAAGAGGGTTTTACATTTGCAACTAAGATTAAAAACCAAGGATGGGGTTTCTACTGCTCCCTTAAGGAAGTCACCTATGTTGACCTAGTTAGAGAATTCTACCAGAATCTACATTATGGAAATGGGTCAGTGACTTCAACAGTCAAGGGTATTGATATTTGCTTGGATTCTAGTATATTGGGAGAAATACTTCATTTACCTAGTGAGGGTTACTCTTATATGGAACTCCCAGTAAAAGAAGAGGGGATCAGAGTTATTCTAGGGGGAACTTATTCAGGAAGTTTAAATAAATTGGAAGCAAAGATTTTGTCTATTGAGATGAGGATCCTACATCAGATGGTAACGAAGCTCTTCTTTCCTAGGAGTGGTAGGCATGATTTACTTTCCAGCAGAGATGTATGTATCATGTTTCATGTCATCACTCAGACCCCCCTGAACCTCCCTGCACTTATGATAGAGGCCATGAGAGAGACTTTGAACAGATCCAAGGCACACTTGCCTTTTGGTATGGCCCTTACTCGAGTATTTAGGAAGTTTGGAGTTAGCTGTGAGGGGGAGGCATCTACTAAGCTCTCTCATGTGGACACTTTCAGCCAACACAGCCTGCACCGAATGGGATTTACAAAGACTGATGGTGGTTGGATCAAGGGATCTGAGGAGAGAGCTGAGGAGAGAGCTGGGGAAAGAGCTGAAGATAGAGCTGAAGACAGAACTGAAGGCAGAGCTGAAGAAGAAGGTCCATCATCTCCTGTCCATGACTTCAGGGCAGCATCACCAAATATCCAGTTCATTCCTGATACAGAGGCTGGCCCTTCAGAGTTTACTAGGATGCCCACACCAGTGTATCAGCCAGAGAGCAGAGCACCTCAATCAGAGTTCAGACTGGCTGACGATCAGATCGAGCAGATATCACAGCGTGTGGCTTCTTTGCTATCTAGTCAGTGGAGCAGTACTACTTTTGCACCAGGAGCCACTTCTTCTGATCAGACCATGACTCCCCATATATCCACTGTGTTTCAGATGATATCAGATCAGTCCATCCGGATTCAGCAGCTTGAGGACACCGTCTGGAGATTGACTGGCAGAGTTCTTGACTTGCAGGGGCAAGTCCTTGCTTTGGCCCATCCTCAGCCACAGGAGTCCACTATTGAGGTCACAGACCTCACTGCAGAGGCTGGCAAGCTCAGAGGAGCACTGGAGGGTGGATATGAGTTATTGAGGAGAGAGATCCGAGGATCGAGTGAGCATGCATCCACTCAGTTCACTGCTCTACTTCAGTCTATTTTCAGAGCACTGAACGTACTTGATTCCATCAGACTCACCCTTTCTGTTCAGTCCTTAGCCTCTCAGCGTACTCAGCCACCCAGTTCATCTCGCTCTCCTGCTCATGCCAGAGGCAGATGGGGTAGAGGACGCACTTCTGATCAAGATCTATCAGCTTCTCATCCCATATCTGATGACTCCGATCCATGACTTGTCTTGATCATTATTAGATCCTAGGTGTTAGTGTCTTGTTCTAGGATCTGTATTTTGGGGCCATGTATTGACAATTAACTGGTTGACTTTTATATTATGAACTATGTATTGAAACAATTATGGTTTTATGGTATCATCTTTCACTTATATTTCTACCTTTTGTAATGATGTCGATCATATTTTGGTTATATATATTCTCCTTGTTGAAATATTGTCTTCTCTTTGTTATTGTTTGCTGTTAATAATTGCTATGTTAAGGGGGAGCAAACATCTATGATAAACTCTAACGGGGGAGAAATTAAAGAATGTTTCAGAAAAAGGAGGAGTTAACCATGTTTGATGATGTCAAAAAGGGGGAGAAATTAAAGAAAATGCAATCCATCAAAAGCAAAATCATAAATTATGAGCAATTAAAGAAAAAGCAACCCAATCCATCAAAAGCAAAACCATAAATTATGAGCAATTAAAGAAAAAGCAACCCATCAAAAGCAAAACTACAAATTATGAGAAATTAATGAATGAATTGGAGAATTTAAAGAACAATATCAAAAGTACAATGCAAATTAAGTAACTTTTAAATTACTTCTTTACATATGCTCTGAATTACTTTAAAAATTTAAATATGCTCTGATATACTTTAAAATTCCAACTTGCTCTAATACATCTTTTGAAATTTTATTTACCTTGATACATCTTAAGAAATTTAACTTACTCTGATACATCTTAAAATTTTTTAACTTGCTCTGATACATTGTAAAATTTTCTCTGATACATTGTAAATTTTTTTCTGATAACATTGTAGAACTGTTTTTCTTGCTCTGATACATTGCAAAATTTATTTTTCTCTTACTCTGATACATCTTAAACTCAAAATGATCTAATACACTTTCCAAATCAACTCTTAAACATGCTTTGGCACACATAATTATTTTTTGCTCTGATGCTAAAACTAAAATCAAATGAAAATGAGAAAATTTTCAAAATACAGCTTGATCTGATAACAAAAACAAGTTTTCCACTCTAACACCAAAATCACATAATCAAATGAGCATATCTTCAAATCTTTAAGAAAATGGACAAACTATTTTTGTAAATGACCATGCCAAAAGAATCATACTCTTTTCAAGCATATAAATCTATAATGCATTCACATAAATGCTTTTGTTCAAGTATTTTGTCATCATCAAAAAGGGGGAGATTGTTGCTCCTAGATTGATTTTGATGATTACAAAGCAGATTGAAGGGATACAAATATTTTTATTTGAAAAAGTCTTTATGCTCTTCAGGGGCAAAATCATAATTTTACTAAAACCCTGATTTGATAGTATCATTTGGTAGAACTAATGATTTGTAATCTATTGGTTAAAATTTCATTATTTTTGGATTTATATTTTTGAAGTTATGAATGTTTGAAGTGCATGAGTCGACTCATGAGTCAACTCATGGCACAATGAGCTGATTGGCACGCTAAAATTTTCCTTGGCACGCTGGTTTTTTGGCTTGGCACGACCTGTGAGTCGACTCATGAGTCGACCCACAAGGCATGAGTCGACTCATGAGTCGACTTCTGCTGTTTTGGGCCAAAATATCCAGAAACCCAAATCTCTTGTCTTTGCAACAGAGGTCGACTCATGAGTCGACCCCTGAAGCATGAGTCGACTCATGAGTCGACCCCTACGACGAAAATTATCCGTAACGGCTAGTTTTTTGCCCGTTTTAATTGCCTTTAATGCTCCCTTAAAATGCTCTAACGGCTCTTTTTCTGCCTAAAATATTTTCCCTTGTTTCTTAAAGCTATAAAAGGTTTCAAAAGGTGAAAAAGAACAAGGAGATCGACAATATACACGAGAGAGAAAGGAGATCCATAATATACACAAGAGAGACAGGAGATTCTGAAAGAGAAAAGCAAGAGCATTCAAAAGGGCATTCAAGAGCATTCAAAGAGAGGGTTTTTCAAGCCAACTTTTCAACCTTGATCAAGAGCTCTTTCAAAGCCTTCAAGAAGCCTTCAATCAAAGTTCACCTTCTCCTCAAGTGTTCATTCAACTCTTCATCCACCTTGAGGAAATCCAAAAAGGGGCTTCTTCATTTGAGTAAAGTATTTTTATTGTTATATTCGCTCATTTAAGGAGCTATTCTTGTAATTATTTATGCTCTAAACTGTCTTACTCTTTGTGAGTAATTGTTCTTGTTTTTGGAGGGTTTCCGAAACAAGGGAAGGTTGATCCGAACCTGAAATTGGAGTGTTTTGGGTTGACTTGTACCCGAGAAACAAGTGGACTAGCTTGGGATAGCTAGTGTCGGAGTTTCCGACGTTTGTATTCGGATTGAATACAAGTATAGTGGATTGGAATTCCCAAGTAGGAGCTTGGGGAGTGGATGTAGGTGCAAGGTTGGCACCGAACCACTATAAATCCTTGTGTTTGTGGTATGCTTTATTGTTTCTCTTTATTTCTTTATTATATCCTTGCATTCTTGCTTTAGGTAATTAATCTTGAACTAAAGTCTTTCTCCTCATTCATCAAGCTTTTAACAAATACTTTTCATAAGTAATTAGTTAAGCTTAAATTTTTTTAGAAACCCAATTCACCCCCCCCTCTTGGGTTGCATAGCTGGGCAACACTCTCTATCTTCTGATCGAGTCAAAGGTACTGCGAGTCAAGTGGATCCTCTACCACGTCGCTAACTCTGAAAGTCGGATGCTGCTTCATATGATCGTGGGGTCACTGGTGACCCTACTGCATCTGAACCTGAGAGTATTAAGATATCATAAAGAATATTATATTAGATAATTGATAAGTCATATATTTTTACATTTATTTTAAGTATTTTTGATAATTAATGGTGCTAACATCTTCTAAAAAAACTTAATTTCATAAATAAATTAGATTTTTTATAAAAATAAATAATTTAAAAAAATATAAAATTAGAGCATATTTATGAAAAAATAGATGTCAAGCTAATTGAGTAATTTAAGCATCAAAATAATTAAAAAATTTATGAGCAATTTAATTCATATTTTTTTCTTATTTTTCAGACATAAAATCCAAGCAAAATCAAGCAAAAATACCCAAAATTTTATTTTAAATAGCTTTCGGTGCACAATGGACCGGTCGCTCGATCCATAAAATCAAGGGCACAGTCCACAGAAAGTCTCACAGTCCATGATGCGGTGCATAGGCAGATGGATGAGTTTTGGTGATCGAACGACTGAGATCACTCCAAACACATGATCGGATGGTCTAGAAGGTGCTTTCCCATATGCTTCGGTGGTGGCCCACTTCTTTACATGATCTAATGGTTGGAAATGATTTCTGAGCGAGATCCAACGACTGTGGTTGGTTGTTGACTGAATACTAAACCAGAAGAGATCCTATGTATCATCCGAGGGCCCAAATTCGATCTGATGCACGATCCAATGGCTGATAGCTATCCTGACTATGAATAGGAGATTTTGAGTGCTGATCAATGATCGAAATTCAATTTGATGAAGAATTCGATGGCCAGCATTGATCCTGATCGAGATAAGGAGATAGGCGGTGATTTTTAGATTGATCTCATGCATCCAAACACAATCCAACGGCCAGAATCAAGGGACACAAGTTTAACATGATTTTGAGGGCTTTTGGGAATCCATTTGCTATCAGAAAAAGGAAAAAAATTCATCTATAAATAAAGGGGTCAGGAAATAAGAGAAAAAGTAGAAAAAAAAATAGTAAAAAAATAAAAAAAAATAAAAAAAATAAAAATATTTAAGAATCCAAGGAGAAGAAGGAGAGAAGCCAGTTCGCTCTATGGAGTATGAAGGAACAAGAAAAGGTCATCAACCATCTTCTCGATGAGGCTGTACCGATCAACTTCAGATTCTTGTTACAGTTTTATTTTAGTTTATTATTTTTTTAAATTTTTTATAATTAAAATTTAATTTTAATTAATATAAAATTTATTTTTTATACTTTTAAATTTTTGTTCTTTTTTTTATTGCAAGTAGATGCTAAGATCTAGTTAGTAGATCTTAGTATCAATTTATTTTTATGCACTTTAAATTTTTATCTTTTATTTTTATGGTAAGTAAAAGCTAGGATCTAAATAGTAGATCTTAGCACCTGATTTATTTTTTACGTTTTTAATTTCTATTTTCCAACTTAAATTACTTTCTTCAAAATTTTATTTTTTTATAAAATCAAAGATTTTAAATCAAAGTACTGCCTTCTCTGTAGATTTGATCTGACTCACTACTTTCTATGTGTTTTTAATTTTTAAAAGTTAAAACTAATTTGATAATCATGGTGTCCTAGCAACAACATCACGAGCCTATCAATTTCTGGCACCATTGTCGGAGAAGGCATCAATTTTAATGTTTGATTCTTTAATTTTCTTGTAAATATAGCTTACTAACTTTTTTATTTTTTTTTATCTTTTTACGAAGAAAAAGAGAAGAGAAGAAAAGAAGGGTGAAATGCTTCAACTTGGTGAGATTAATCCTAACCCTAACCCTAAACTACTTTCTTTTTTAGTATTAATTGCTGTTTCTTTTCAAATTAATATAAAATTCATCCACATAAATCTAATAAAAATTGCATGACAAGAGTAGAAACTTAATTATTTAGAAGCATTCATCATCCTAGATTTACTTTTGGTGATCGCTGGAGACAAGGTAAGCTTTCAAGTTTGATTAATTATATATATATAATTTAGTTGCATAGAATTCTTTGTTTAAAATTGGTTGTGCATATTCATCTCAAATCAATTTAAGAGCAACACCCATTAACAAGATAAGGTAAAAATTTCATCACCCTTCCTTAGCCCAAAAACCACCAACCAGCATCCCACATTAACCCAAGTCTAATTAAAATTAAATAGATGTTGGCCTCTAGGATCAATTGAGTTCAGTTTGAGTATTGTGGTGAAGTCAAGTGCAAAGTAAGTTTGAACTTACCTCTAAAACTAGTGTCTAAGGTAAGAGATTACAAAGGCTAAGTATAAATGAACTCGTGGTTATTTAATTGGTTCGTTAGCTTACCTGACCAATCTAATTGGTGTCTAAGGTAAGCAACAGGAGACCCCCACAACCCCACTTCTTACCTGGCTAGTTGAAGGAAGTGAGAACAGACCCAACTTGTATCTAGGCTAAGCCACTCTACATCAAACTATTAGGTCTAAGAAATCCATAGGTGTCAAAGTTTAATTGCTTGCTAACTGGATTGCAATTAACACTCATCCACAACTAATTCTTCTTATCTATCGTCTTTAGGTCTCGGGGCTTTCTTAAGATTCTCACTTTTAGAACCTCTCTCTTTCTTCCTCTTCTCCTTCCTTTCTCTCTCTTTTTAAAAAAAAATAAAAAATCTGAACCACGCACATTAGGATTTGCACTAGTACATGCATGGTAGGAGATCTCTTTACCCTGACCTAGTTGAACCTAATCTTAAAATTGAATGGCTAATTCATGTTAAACCTGAAAATCAAATGGCTGGAAATCTTAGAGAACCATCTAGGCAGATGAAAGAATATTTTATTCCTTCCACCTATAATCCGTCGACTTGTATCCACTTACTTGATATCTCTGCAGGTCATTATGAGATCAAGTCGATCATAATCCAGATGCTCCCATCTTTCTATGAAAACACCAATAAAGATCCTTACAAGTATCTAGATGAGTTCTTAAAAATCTGTTCCATGGTAAAGATTTCAAATTTTACTAATGATGCACTTAGACTGACCCTATTCTCCTTCTCACTTAAGGACAAAGTCAAGTACTAGCTCAGCATAATAGGGAGACCAATCCGAACTTGGGCTGAAATACAGCATGAGTTTTTTAAGAAATTCTATCCCATAGGTCAAACCAACACCATGAGGTGAGCCATCACTGGATTTGCTCAACTTTCAGGAAAACAAATTCACGAGTCATGGGAGAGACTTAAGAAACTTCTTAGAAAATATCTACACCATGGTCTATCTAAGTGGTAAATTATTCAAGCTTTCTATAAGATTTAGGTGACCAGTATAGACCGATGGTAGATGCATCTTGTGGAGGTGCATTCATGAGTAAAAGTGAGGATGAAGCCTATTCTTTATTTGAAACCTTGAGTGAAAATTTGATCAACCATGCTTCATTATCTTCTTATGAAAGATCGATCTCTCATCAAAAGTGGATAAAAATTTTTGAGATCAAACAAATAGACTCTAGTTCTAAGGCTGACTTGAACGTAATAGCTCAAAAATTAAATAAAATCGACCTTCTTGTCCAAAAGTTAGATCAGTTCTTAACCCTAAGTCAACAATCTCCTATGCAATACACACCACCTTCTAATTATCATGAGATTTGTTCTATCTGTGTTAGTCCAGTCCATCATGTGAGTGAATGTCCCACAGCTGTACAGTTTTTATTTTTCATCCAAGAACAAGTTCAAACTATCCAAGGTTACTCCAAGCTTGTCAATGACCCATTCTCAAGCATATATAATTCAGGTTGGAGGAAACACCCTAATTTTTCTTGGAGGTCCTAACAGACTCAGGCTCAGACCCAAATTTTTTCTGTGCAAAACTTTCAAAATAGATCCCAATACCAAAATTATGCCTAGAATAGAGGTCAGTCTAGTTAGCCTATCCAACTACCATATCACAATCAGCCATCATACCCACCTCCTCAATAGACTAATCTAGCTGATGATAGATTTAATCAACTCCAATAATTGATTATGACCCAACAGCAATCTATCGCTAGGTTAGAAGTACAAATAGGATAGTTAGCTGAGTCTACTACGAGAGAAGAACCAAGTCAATTGCCAAGCCAATCGATACCAAATCTCAGGAACAATCCATCCACCCACCAACCATCTGGATCTAGTCATCAATTCAATATCCCCCTAAGAATCCTCAATTTGAGAATGCCAACATGACTACTGAACTTAAAAATGGTAGGACTCTTAAGGATCCATATCAAGATCAGGTGAGAGAAGCTAGTACTGAAACTAGCCAAAAGAAAGAAGAGGTTAGTATTGAGACCAACCCAATAGAAGAACCTGAGCCCGGAACTGTTACTGATGCTGATTTTAATTTGAGTGAAAAAAATAAAGAAAAAAAGAGAGTGGATAAGTTATCCAAGAAATATAAACCAAGAGTCTTGTTTCCTTCAGCCTTAGAAGCCGATTCTTCTCGCAAAAAATAAAGAGCATGCAACGAGGAATTAATGGAATTATTTAAGCAAGTTCATATTAATCTACCCCTTCTCGATGTGATTCAGCATGTTCTGGCTTACGCAAAATTTCTTAAGAAACTCTATACACAAAAGCATGAGCTGAGAACAATAGAGAGAATTATGCTGTCTGAAGATATCAGTGCAGTCCTGTTGAACCCATTGCCTGAGAAAATGAAAGATCCTGATGCTCCTTTGATTTCATGTGTTATAGAAGGCATCATCTTTGGTCGAGCTTTGTTAGACTTAGGAGCTAGTGTCAACCGACTTCCAACCTTGATTTACAAAAAATTTGGAATAGAAGAAGTGAAATCCACATCGATTATTTTGAAACTAGCTGATAGATCTGTAAAGATGCCACGTGGTCTGATCGAGGATGTCATAGTCAAAGTAAACACATGCTATTTTTCAATAAACTTTCTCATACTTGATATGGAACCATCCCAAGAGCTAAATCAAAATCCTATAATTTTGGGCATCCATTTCAAACCACTGCTAATGCCAATATCAATTATAAAACAGAAGCCATGGATATTTCTTTAGAGGATCAAATGGTGAGAATTCATATTTTTAATACCTTAAAGTATGCTCAAAAGGAAGAAAGTGTTTGATAATTGATCTGATAGATGAGATAGTTGAAACTGATTCCTCCTTAGATTTGATGGAAGATGATTTTCTGGATGAGCCCATTGAAGAAACTCAATTCCAAGAGATGAATATCTTGCTTGATTCACCCCACCCATATATCCATTATAATGTATCAATCCAATATTCGACATGGAATAAGTAAGGCAGAATCGGCATGGTCTGACTGAAGACGATAAACTTAGCACTTTCTGGGAAGCAACCTAGCTTCTACATTTTGATATTTTTTATATTTTGGTTAGGATAATCGAGTCTTGTTTAGTATCTTTTGTAGAAATTTGAAGATAATATTGGCTAAATTGGGGGCAGAACTAATTTTAAAAATTTTTTTGGATCAGATGACATCTCTCCTTTTCTTTCTCTTTGTATGCACCCTTTATTTTTTTACTCTATTGAGGATAATGTCGATTAAGTTAGGAGGAAGAATAATAATAATAAAAAAATTTAAGTCCTCGAGTATCTTAATATTTAGCATTTAAGCACTTGATTACACTTAAGAATCAAATCAAGTATTTTTAAAAAAAAATTGATACACAGACCTGAGAGTTTGTGAGATATTAAGGGATCAAGTATTAAGAAAACTCAATAAAAAGTTAAATTTAGAACTTAAACAATTTTTCTTGAGTATTTCTAAATTTTTCTATCAGCATCAAAGAAGAGTTTACTTCCTATGCTCTTGTGTAGGATAACTCTAAGTTTTCTTTATATATATATAAAAAAAAGAAAAAAAAAATTTAAGTACTTTATACTGAGTAACTGGATCTTTTTGTCTAAGCAAACATTGAGTTTCGCATCAAAAAGTATGAAGAACAAAGAAACTATATTGTAAAGTTAGTTTTAACTCGTAGTCTATTTGATTCGAGTAAGTAAGTCTGAGGGATATTCTATATCGAGTATTCTAAAGCCATTTGATTTGCAAGTCATTAGCTGAAAAGTCACTACATGGATTAAATAGAAAGCTTAAGGGGTTAAGATACTCAATAGTAGTATAATGTTAAAAAAAAAATCAAATCAATAAATAAAGGATGAAAGTAACAATATACTTATCCATAAAAAAGTTAATGATTTAGAGATAAAGGTAGGATAATTTAAAAAAAAATTTAAAAAAAATTTAGTGTTCTTAGCTTAATTCCCACATTGATTAGTATTAATATCCTAATGACATATCTCACTCATGCTATACTGAATATCAGTGCCATTTTTAAAATTGCTTGGTGAAATTTGAAACTCTAAGTTAAACGGTACTTAATTTTAGATTCTTTCTTTACTTGAGGATGAGCAAAGTTCAAGTTAGAAGGTGTGATAAATCATATATTTTTATATTTATTTTAGATATTTTTGATAATTAATGATGCTATCATCTACTAAAAAAATCTAATTTTATAAATAAATTAGATTTTTTTAAAAAAAAATAATTTAAAAAAAATAAAATTAGAGCATATTTATGAAAAATAGATGTCAAACTAATTGAACAATTTAAGTATTAAAATAATTAAAAAATTAATGAGCAATTTAATTCATTTTTTTTAATTTTTTAAGTGCAAAATTCAAATAAAATTAAGCAAAAATATCTAAAATTTATTTTAAATAGCCTTCGGTGCACAGTGGACTGGCCGCTCGATCTATAGAATCAAGGGCGCAGTCCACAGAAAGTCTTACGATCCACGATGCGGTGCACTGGCGGACGGATGAGTTTTGCACGATCGAACGGCTGAGATCATGCCAAACATGCGATCGGACGGTCCAAAATGTGCTTTCCCATATGCTCGATGGTGGCCCACTTCTTTGCACGATCCAATGGTTAGCAATGATTTTTGAGTGAGATCCAATGACTGTGGTTGGTTGCAAACTGAAAACTAAACTAGAAGAGATCATGTGCACCATCCGACGATCAAAATTTGATCTGATGCACGATCCAACGATCGATAGTGATCTTGATTGTGAATAGGAGATTCTGAGTGCTGATCAACAATCAAAATTCAATTTGATGAAGAATTCGATGGCTAGCATTGATCCCGATCGAGATAAGGAGATAAGTGATGATTTTTGGGCTGATCTCATGCATCCAAACACGATCCAACGGCCAGAATCAAGGGACACAATTTTAACATGATTTTGAGGGCTTTTGGAACTCCATTTGTTACTAAAAAAAGATAAAAAATTTATCTATAAATAAGAAGATCTGAGAATAAGAGAAAATATAGAGAGAAAAATAGTAAAAAAATAAAAAAAATAGAGAGATTTAGGGATCCAAGGAGAAAAAGGAGAGAAACCAGTTCGCTTCACAAAGTATGAAGGAAGAAGGAGAGGTCGTCAACCATTTTTCCGACGAGGCTGCACTGATTAACTTCAAATCTTTATTACAGTTTTATTATAATTTATTATTTTCTTAAATTTTTTATAATTAAATTTTAATTTTAATTAATATAAAATTTATTTATTTATATTTTTAAATTTTTATTCTTTATTTTTATTACAAGTAGATGTTAAGATCTAGTTAATAGATCTTAATATCAATTTATTTTTATACACTTTAAATTTTCATCTTTTATTTTTATTGTAAGTAGAAGCTAGGATCTAAGTAGTAGATCTTAGTATTTAATTTATTTTTTATACTTTTAATTCTTATTTTCTGACTTAAACTATTTTTTTCAAATTTTTTTTTATAAAATTAAAGATTTCAAATCAAAGTACTATCTTCTCTGTGAATTTGATCCGACTCACTACTTTCTATATATTTTTAATTTTTAAAAATTAAAATTAATTTGATAATCATAGTGTCATAACAATAATATTGCAAATCTATTAATAATAAAGGATAAAATAACATAAAAGAGAATATCTAAAATATTAAAATTTATCACATAGTATGTATGCCGCAGAACCATGCGAGCTGGCTATATGAGAGCTCTCTCCTCGACTATAACAGCTCCGACCTCGAGAAGACATGATCTATAATCTTTAAAAATAAAAATAACTATGTATTATATTAGATTAACTATGTACTAGAATAAAATAACTCTGTATCATATTTATTTAACTGTATATCATGATACCTTAATTTTGTACCACGTTCATACAAGTAATGTGGTATTTTGTATGTTTGGAGTAGGAAGTAACGTTATAATGGTTTGATTAGAAACTATGGTTGACACAAGTATTTGTCACTCGATGGAGTTTGACTTCTATCTTTGTAGCTATGCTAGCATAAAAGTAATAGTCCATTGAGGATAATATCGATTAAGTTGAGAGGAAGAATAATAATAATAATAATAATAATTTAAGTCCTCGAGTAACTTAGTATTTAGCATTTAAGCACTTGGTTACACTTAAGAATCAAGTAAAATCAAGTATTTTTTTAAAAGAAAATTGATGCACAGACCTGAGAGTTTGTGAGATATCAAGAGATCAAGTATTAAGAAAACCCAATAAAGAGTTAAATTTAGAACTTCAATAGTTTTTCTTGAGTATTTTTAAATTTTTCTATTAGCATCAAAGAAGAGTTTACTTCCTATGTGCTTGTATAGGGTAACTCTACATTTTTTTCATATATATAAAAAGAAGAGAGAAAAAAAAATTTTAAGTACTTCATGCTGAGTAACTGGGCCTTTTTGCCTAAGAAAATATTGAGTTTCTCATCGAAAGGTATGAAGAATAAAGAAACTGTATTGTAAAGCTAGTTTTAACTTGTAGCATGTTTGATTCGAGCAAGTAAATCTGAAGGATATTCTATATCTAGTGCCCTAAAGTCATCTGATTTGCGAGTCATTGGCTGAAAACTCACTACATAGATCAAATAGAAAGCTTAAGAGGTTAAGATACTCAATAGTAGTACAATGTTAAAAAAAAAAAAATCAATAAATAAAGAATGAAAGTAATAATATATTTGTCCATAAAAAGGTTAACGATTTGGAGATAAAGGTAGGGTAATTTAGAAAAACTTCAAAAAAAATTTAGTATTCTTAACTTAACTCCCATATTGATTAGTATTAATATCCTAATGACATGTCTTACTCACGCTATACTGAACATCAGTGATCCTTTTTAAAATTACTTGGTGAAATTTGAAACTCTAATTTAAATGGTACTTAATTTTAAATTTTTTTTTTACTCGAAGACGAGCAAAATTCAAGTTGGGGGGTATGATAAGTCATATATTTTTATATTTATTTTATATATTTTTGATAATTAATGATGCTAACATCTTCTAAAAAACTTAATTTCATAAATAAATTAGATTTTTTTAAAAAATAAATAATTTTGAAAAATATGAAATTAGAGTATATTTATAAAAAATAGATATCAAGCTAATTGAATAATTTAAGCACCAAAATAATTGAAAAATTAAAGAGCAATTTAATTCACATTTTTTTAATTTTTCAAGTACAAAATTTGAATAAAATCAAGCAAAAATATCCAAAAATTTATTTTAAACAGCCTTCGGTGCATGATGGACCGATCGCTCGATCCATAGAATCAAGGCATAGTCCAAAGAAAGTCTTACGATCCACAATGCGGTGCACTGGCGGGCGGATGAGTTTTGCATGATCGAATGACTAAGATCATGCCAAACATGTGATCGAATGGTCCAAAACGTGCTTTCCCATATGCTCGATGGTGGCCCACTTCTTTGCATGATCCAATGGCTGGTAATGGTTTCTGAATGAGATCCAATGGCTGTGGTTGGTTGCCGGCTGAAAACTAAACCAAAAGTGATCATGTGCACCATCCGATGATCGAAATTTGATCTAATGCACAATCCAATGGCTGATAGTGATCCCGACTGTGAATAGAAGATTCTGAGTGCTGATCAACGATCAAAATTCAATTTGATGAAGAATCCAATGGCTAGCATTGATCCCGATCGAGATAAGAAGATAAGCGGTGATTTTTAGGCTGATCTCATGCATCCAAACATGATCCAATGGCCAGAATCAAGGGATGTGGGTTTAACATGATTTTGAGGACTTTTGGGACTCCATTTGCTACTAGAAAAAGATGAAAAATTCACCTATAAATAAAGAGGTATGAGAATAAGAGAAAAAATAGAGAAAAAAATAAGAAAAAATAAGAAAAAATTAAAAAAATTTAGGAATCTTAGGAAAAAATGGAAAGAAGCCAGTTCGCTCCATAAAGTATGAAGGAAGAAGGAGAGGTCGCCAACCATCTTTCCGATGAGGCTGCACTGATCAACTTCAGATCCTTGTTATAGTTTTATTATAGTTTATTATTTTTTTAAATTTTTTATAATTATATTTTAATTTTAATTAATAAAAAATTTATTTATTTATATTTTTAATTTTTATCCTCTATTTTTATTACAAGTAGATGCTAAGATCTAGTTAATAGATCTTAGTACCAATTTATTTTTATGCACTTTAAATTTCTATCTTTTATTTTTATTGCAAGTAGAAGTTAGGATCTAAATAGTAAATCTTAGTATCTAATATATTTTTCATACTTTTAATTCATATTTTTTGACTTAAATTATTTTTTTTTAATTTTATTTTTTATAAAATCAAAGATTTCAAATTAAAGTACTGTCTTCTCTGTGGATTCAATCCGACTCACTACTTTTAAAATATTTTTAATTTTTAAAAATTAAAATTAATTTAATAATCATAGTATCATAACAATAATATTGCAAGCCTATCAATAATAAAGGATAAAATAACATAAAAAAAAATATCTAAAATATTAGAGTTTATCATATAGTATGTGTGCTGCAGAACCATGCGAGCTGGCTGCATGAAAGCTCTCTCTTCAGATCTCTCTCCTCGACTATGATGGCTCTGACCTCGAGAAGATATATTCTATAATCTCTAAAAATAAAAATAACTATGTGTTATATTAGATTAACTATGTACTAGAATAAAATAACTATGTATTATATTTATTTAACTATATATCATGATACCTTAATTTTGTATCACGTTCATAAAAGTAATGTGGTATTTTGTATGTTTGGAGTAGGAAGTAACGTTATAATGGTTTGATTAGAAACTGTGGTTGACACAAGTATTTGTCACCCGATGGAGTTTGACTTCTATCTTTGTAGCTATGCTAGCATAAAAGTAATACTTTTTTTATGCTTCTTTGCAGTCATGTACTGCTGGATGAGAATCATTTTTCTACTAATATATTGTAGATACTATCTAATAATCTTATATAACATCTGATCTCTTTGATAGAGGATTGACATCGATTGACGGGTCTAGGGATAGGTCTGTTGTGATGCACCATCTGCCGCAAATCAAAGACAATATTAAAGAAGTTATGTTCATAAAATCTAATCGAGTATATATGAATAAAGATGAATATATATTCAAGATGCATTTATGGGGTCTAGCTTCTTAGCTATAGGTAGGTTTTGATTTTTTCTACCCTATAAACCCAGCCACCAAGAGCCAGTGAGGTTATAAGAGAGTGCCATTATTGCTTTTGATTATAAAGAACTCCACTGCTGTAAGCTAAAAGCAAAACCCAATGGTACCCATTAGCTTTAACACATCATATGAGAATAAAAAAAAAAAACCATAACAATGTATGGAGCTAGTCCCTTCAATATCCATTTAGTTTAGATTATCATTAGAAAAAATAAGAAGGCAACCATAAGAATATAGCAAGAAAAATCCATCGGCACCTATCAAGTTTTAGACATCATATGGGAACAAAAAAAAGAGCCCATAGTAATCTGTAAAGCCATTCTCTTCAATATTTATTAATTAAGTTTGAATTATTATCAAAAAAAATTAGAAGGCAATCATAAGAATATAGCAAGTAAAATCCATTGGCACCCATCAAGTTTTAGACATCATATGGGAACAAGAGAAAGAGCCCATAGCAATCTGTGGAGCCATTCCCTTTAATATCCATTAATTAAGTTTGAATAATCATCAGAGAAAAAAAGAAGGCAACCATAAGAATATAGCAAGCAAAATCTATCAGCATCGATCAGCTTTAAGACATCATATGGATAAAAAAAAAGAGACCATGGTAATCTATGGAGCCAGTCCTTTTAATATCCATTTAGTTTAGATCATCATTAAGAAGAATAAGAAGACAACCATAAGAATATAGCAACCAAAATTCATTAGCACCCATCAGCTTTAAGATATCATATGGGAAGAAGAAAAAGAGGCCATAACATACCTTGTGCCAAATATATTAGTTGTTTAGAATATCTCATGCCAAATGTATCATAATCATGGGCTGCCTAAATTTTTTATTAGACAGCTCAGCCAACAGACCTTCCAAAATATTACTTATAGCAAAAACAAATGACACCAACATAATATATAAAATTAGTGAGGTAATAAAAGAATGTCATTTTTATGATGGATTATATAGAACTCTGCTGTCCACTAAAAACAGATCAAAAAGCTTAAAGATAATAATAGAGTCACACCCAATTATCCCAACCATATCCTTTTCTTACCTAAACTATCCTTATTATTTCCCCTCTTATTCCTTCAGGTCGAGTCTAGGGCCTAAAATTCAATCATCGAGCTGCTCTGGCTGCCATCGAAGTAGATGAGCTGGCCAGAGCTGGTCTGACGGTGATCCGATCTTGAACCCCTACCGTCGAAGGCAGTAGGGCTATTCTCATCGGAGAGCTTTTCAGAGTGGTTCTACCTCTCTAGAATAATGTTAATTTAAATAATATTATTAATAATATTATTAAAATTAATAATATTATTAAAATTAATAAAATTATTAATAATAATATTAAAATTAATAATATTATTAAATTAAATTTAAATATTATTAATTTATGATAATCAGATAAATCTAATTTTAAATATTTAAAATTTAAAAAGATAGAAATGGGGTGTGGCGATGGTGATGGAGCCATCACCGTCACCGTCGCTAATACTCATAGTGCGACAGTAGTGCGGGTTTGGTGGCATGGTGCTCCGATGGATGGGTGCTCTGAAGGAGGGAGGTGGGGCCGCAGGTCTGGTTCGACGAGGGAAGGGGTGGGGGGAGAAGGGGAGACAGCGAGGGGTCTAATCTGGCAAGGGGAGAAGGGGGAGGCTGCCACAGGTCTGGTCCACTAAGGATAGGGGCGGGGGGGAGAAGGAAGAGGCAGTGGGAGGTCTGATCCGACAAGAGGAGGGGTGGGGGGAGAATGGGGAGGTAGTTGGGGGTCTGATTCGATAAGGAGAGCGACAGGGGGAGAAGGGGGAGGCGGTGGGAGGTCTGATCTGGCAAGAGGAGGGATGGGGAATGAAAAGAGAGATCGGACAGTGGGATGCCGACTCCGGGAGGTGGATTGGAAGAAGAGGGGAGCTTGGGGAAGTGGAGGGATGTCGGATCTAAGGCAGCTCCAACGGTCTGGGAGCTAGGGGGAGGAGTTCAGGGGCTCCGATGGTGGGGTGGGTCGGATCGGGAGAGGCAGGTCAGGGTTGGGCTGGGTCAGGGGGAGGCAGTCGGGGCTCGAGGAGGTAGGAGGTGGTCGAGGGGCTCGAGATCCAACAGATGGAGGCTCGGGGAGGCAGCTGGAGGCTTGGGGTAGTGGGATCCGGTGGTGGGGGAAAGATGGGGATTGGAGGTGGGGGAAAGAGGGGGGTGGTAGCGGGTTGAGCGAAAATGAAAAGTGAAGAACCGACAGGGTGTTTTTAAGATTAGTATTAGGGACGACAAAATGCCGTTGCTAATAAGAACTTTCCATCACTAATAATTCTACAACCTAATTAAAAAAATTAATCAAAGTATTTTCTATTAGCGACGCAACTTATCGTTGTTAAAAGTAAAAAACATTATCGCTAATAATTTTTTTTTTTTACGATGGCATATAGGTTGGTCATCATTTTTTGTTGGTAAAAAATATTATTAGCGACGGTAAATATGCCGTCGCTAATAGCCATTGGTAAAAACTATTTTTGTTGTACTGTTGAGAGAGAGATACATTTTAAAAAAGATTGGGTTCTTTAATAGAAATCCTGAACTCTAAGTCAAAAATTTGAGGTTGGTAGGCTACTAAAAGGTCTGGATATCTATTTTTTGATCCGATTGGGAAGAAGAAAGAAATTCCTTCAACTTATTAAGCTCGAATTGTTAAGAAATAGAAAATAGAAAAATTGATGAAAGCAAGGTCTAGGTTCCTTTTTACATCAATGAATGATAAAACTAAGTTGCAAAGTCTCTATTTATACTAGTAAAGTCTATCCTCTCACAATTTGGAATGAATCCCTATCCTAGTTAAAGGGAGGTTATGGCTTTCTCAAATAAATGCAACTAACAAAAATATCAAAAAATAATCAAAATTCTATATAGGAGGTAAATCTCAACTTTTACCTCAAAATCCTCCCCCCGCCCCCCCAAAAAAAAAATTCTTTTGATTGTTTTGAGATCTAAATAATGAAATTTGATCCTGATACTGTAGTAACCAGAATCATTACCGACACTAATAACTGCTATTCCCGATGCTTGTAAGCATCGGCAAAATAACTCCTGATGCTTCCAAAAGTGTCGAAAATGCATCGCTAAATGAAGTATAGAAAATTTATTTTTTGATGCTTGAGTGATGTGTTGGTGATTATTGATGCTCTAATGCGTTTCTAAATGTGCCCAACCTATCGATGCTTTTAAAAGCCATCGGCATGTTTTAATCCTTTGTTGATGTTTAAAGCACTACGAGCCATGCAAAATATGCCAACACTTTTTAAAAGCATCAGCAGGTTTAATCCTTTGCCGACACTTTAAAGTGTTAGTAAATTATTAATTGGTGATGCTTTAAAGCATCAGCAATATTTTTGTTAAAAAAATCCAAAATAATTTACTAAAATCTATACAAAATACATAAAACTATCCCAAATTTTTAAGAAAAAACAAATACTAATGTAAAGTCATAATAAACATCATCATGAAACATGTTCATCAATAACCAACCATAATAGAAGATAAGAAAATAATATATATATATATATATATATATATATATATATATATATATAATTTAAAAAAAGAGACATTGGACTATTAGTGATCCATAGAAGTATGATCATCATGGACTCTGCAATTGTTGGAACTATCGAAAATCTACAACAAAGATATAAAAACTTTAGTAGTTGAGAATATGAAAGTCATAACATAAATTAAATGATTAAGTCTATGCAAAAATATAAATATAGTGAGATATGTATTCTAGAAGGGTCTATAAATGTCTGTATCATAGATGTCGACTGCTCAATCTGAGTCTTCATGGAGGATATCACTGTGTCAAGTTTTATCTCATCGTCTTCATCTATGCCTCTATCCGTGCCTCAATCTTATGAATATCTGTACTGCTAGAACTTTCTCTAGCATCCTGAGTGTATCAACTCATCTCAAATAACTTAGTGGAAGTAATCCAACTCTGTAATCCCTAATCTGACCATAATGGTCTAGTCCCAGTAACTCTATCATTAACTGAGCCTTGATACATTAGCCTCCATAGATGCTGAGGACTTGCGACATGCTCTGCAATAAGGTATGATGTTCTCTCCTATATTCAAGAAAGAAATATATATCAATGTTATACTTAGAAACAAAACTATGAATCATTGCACAAAAAGATTATCAATACATATAAATATATCTCTCAATTCCTTACTAATAAAACTGCCATCTCAATAGATATGAGTTATCCTATAGAACTCCATTTGACCAGACTCCCTCCCATGCTCATTCATCAATAGAAAAAAATAAATTTTATAATATCAATTTTAATTGACAAATTCTAAGATTTCAATGAAACTTATAAGTATCATGATACATGATACTTAATACATTATATGTAGTTTTACTAAGAAACATAAGTGTATGTATATATATCAAATTAGTTTGAAAAAGAGTCTATAATATGCTAAAGAGTTTAAAAGAAGCATACAAATTCCTGTTTGCATGTTGCGTTGCTTTTGGACCCCAATATATGAGAAATAGATGGAGCTACTCATACAGCTCTATCAATATGAGAATATGCTTATAAAATAAAGTAAATAGTATGATAAATCTTATATATATATAATTTATGTTAGTGATCAACATAACATAAGATATATGATAAGTATATATATTTATCTGTCTCCTCTTGGAGAATTAATAATGAACAAGCTCCCTCCATTGATAAGGATCTACATTAGGAGGATAAATATGGGCAACATCATCCTCTACCAAACCCTCTCTCTTGTGGTCCATCTTTAGTGTTGTCTTAAATTCTTTTTATTTGTGATTGAGGGACTTCAGCACCCAGTCATGGCTATCTGAAGAGAGTACAAATTTACTCTTAGAATAAAATAAGAAAGGATATTTGATTATAAAATAACATAGTTAATTGACTATAAACAAATTAACATACATTATTAATTCATTTTTACCTATATTACTCATAGAAGCTCAACTTCATATGGAGAAAGCTTATCATTCTATTTTACATAGTTTAAGAGACAAAGTTGACCCTTTTGTGCAATCGAACCTAAAAAGCTCATCAATAATCTAATAGTCTTATAGATGGTCTGCCCCATCTGATTGTATTGGATAATGACCCTCTCAACCTCAGCTAAATGCCAAATATCTCTTGTCTATGTGGGTCTGCGCCTAATCCTTACTCTCCCAAATCTATCTATAGCAAAAACATAAAATGAAAAAATATATTAAGAATTAATCAATAAAAATTAATATTTAAATCTTAATAGTCATAAATATATAGTATTTGTATTAAATTATCTTGGATATACATCTTATCCATAATAACCTCCTCATCAGCAGGAGGGTCATGCTATGACTTGGCCTATTGCATGGATAAGCAAGGACTAGTCTCGGGTTGCTGCATGAATAATAAGGACCAACCTCGAATTGTAGTGACTGCATCAACTGTTGGGGCTCAGAAGACAATCCACCCTAAAAAGTCTGTAACTCAACACCATTCAATCTTCTATGTCAAGGCATGATATCACCTAGCATTTATAAATAAAAATAAAAATCAATTAATATAAATTATAAAATAATAAATATAGTACTAATTAAATTACTAATAAGAAGCAAGATCTACTAGATGAATTTGATAACATAGTATAATATTTCATATATAATGTATACATCTTAAATATCTCTTACCAAATAAGAATCAGTTAATATTTTCTCCTTCAATATCCATCCTAACCAAGCTTGTAGCATTTAGATCATCGGTCGAGGTAAGATTGTAAGGCATATACTATGTATAAGTCTCATTATTCTCTACTTTCAACCCTTTTTCTATATTACACAAGTCTTGGTTCTCACAATAATAGTCCATTCCTTATCTTTCAAGTCTTGTACAAAAAATACCTGACAAGCTTGAGATGAAAAAATAAATGCATCATCCTTTAATAACACACCAGTTTATATCAATTTTGAAAATTTTAAAAGTATGAATCCATGTGTATTTTATTTTAAGGCCCTTGACAAATTTCTATCCACCCAATCACATCAAAATAATATTAATTTAAATTTCTTATAATAATCTAAATCAAAAATATCCGTCAGTACGTCATAATAAGTCTTTCCATCTGCTTCTACCATCTCCATTGTCTGGACTTTTTAAAATTATTATATCTATTGATAATATTATTTGGACTTGAGCAATGGCAATTAATTCATCTGAATAGTTACTCTCCATCATCATTAGTACCTAAAAATTATAATAAAATTATTAATATATTATTTGATGTTAGTAAATGTATTCCAAAATCAATCCTCTTTCATATATATGACTAACCTATTTAAGAAGCCATTTAAAGAATAACTTGATTAATCATCATTATTTAACCCTTGGATTGGGTCAAATGCTATAGTTTGCTCATCTATAAGCAATCAAAAATTTACTATAAGAAAATTAATTCATTGATTAAGAACATTATATATGATGATGATGAAAGAAATCAACTTATTCTATACTAACCTATGATACTAAGATATTATGTCACTATGAAGTAATATATAACAATATACTTGTACCAAAGATTTTTTGTCAAGAACGACACTTTCAACCTTCCCCAAAACTCTTCCAGTAGTTGAGAACTTATAAATTTCTGTATTTTTGATAATATTATAATTTCTTTGAGGTTGATTAAAAGTGGTCTCTACACCTTCGAGATAACTTGAACAAAATGTCAGGCATTCATAGCAATATACCCTTCTACAATCGAGCCTTCAAGATAAGCTCTATTTCGTACATAATCCATTAAGCATGCAGAATACCTTCAAAATTTAAAAAGTTATTAAACATCAATATGAGCATGACAGTATTTATATTAAAAAATTATATATTATAATTATATAGTTTAGCAATATCACCTCTCAATAGGATATATCAATCTATAGTGTATCGGTCCATCAAGTTTAGCTTCCATAGCTAAGTGAACGAGCAGACGAACTATCATAACTGTTGCCCAGAGGTAGCAACCCAAGAGAGGGAGGGAGGGGTGAATTGGGTTGTTTAAAAAATTTTAATCAAATTTACTTTTTAAATAATAATATTGCTCAATTTGAAATTTAACTAAGTGATTGTGATGTGATCAATATGTGTAGCAGCAAAAGCAAATGACCAACAAAACTTTACAACAAATAAACTAATGAAAAATAAGAACTAAAAGCAAGTAAAGCAAGTAAAGCGAAGAGAGCAATGCACAATCACAAACACATAGATTTTATAGTGGTTCAGTGCAACCCACACCTACGTCCATTCTCCAAGCTTTTCTTAGGATTTTCACTATAATTCTTTCTTGATTACAGTGTATTTATTTTTTCGAGCTCACAAACAAAATCCAATTGATTTTTTAGGATCACTAACCAAAATCTTACATCGTTAGTTTTTTAGACTTACTAATAATCTAGTTAGTTTTTTGAGCTCACCAACTAAACCTTACAAGTTCAATTTCTGACTTGAATGGGCCTAACCTCAAGTTTCTTTCTCCCAAAGAAACTTGTGAAGAAATAAGATATAATATATGAAATTTCAGCATAACTAGAAAAATAAAAGTGAAACTCTTTTGAGCATGGAGAAGAAGGTGGTGATTTGCTCTTTGATGCTTGATTTCTTCTTCAAATAAAGCTTGAAAGGATGTGGAAGAAGGTGGTGATGATTCCCTTTGAAAGCTCTAAAAGTTGTGCACTCAATCCTCTCTTTTCTTTTCTTTTCAATGATTTCAATGAAGCTCACTCAATCTAAAATTTTTTTCTTTAATTCACTTTCTAAACTCTTTCAAATATTTCTCTAGCTTTTAATAGGCTTTAAAGAGGCTGGAGAATGAATTCTAACTATTGAAAGCTCTGAAATGACTATTATAGTGGAGAAATAATCATTGGATAATGTTAAAAAAACTAACCATTGTACCTGTCAAAACCCATCAAGTTAGCTCAAACTGATCTTGAGTCGGCTCGATTTATAGTTTTAAAAAAAAATCAACATTTTATCCTACTGAGAGAGCTAGTTCAAGTCTTGCTTCGAGCTGGCTCGAGCTGCAGAACTTGAAATTCATCTTTCTATCCACCAGAGAGAGCTAGCTTGGATCATATTTCGAGCTGGCTTGATCTGCAGAGCTCAAAAATCTCCTCTATTATCCTGAGAGAGCTAGCTTGGATCTATTTTGAGTTGGCTCGACTTTGTGCCAAATCAAAATATCAAGAGCATTCCGTGCCAAAGCTGGCTCGATTTTTGGGTGGGTCGGCTCTAAACTTTTCAACTTCATTTTTCTTCATTGTTTGACTTTTCAAACTTGAATTTCTTGATCTCAATCTCTCCTAAATAATATTTTTATCTTCCACTTTTATTTTCTTCATAATGAGCTATTCTTGTTTCAGTGAAGGAGTCGGCTCATCTTGCTCTAGGGTCGACTCCATTAAGTCTAAACTTGAATTTTCTCCTTTGAAGACTTTGACTTAGTGAATTTTATAGAGATCTTTTTTAATGAATATTTTTTTAATTTTAACACCTGAAAAGACCTACAAATATTCTTAAAACACATGATTAGATATATGATATACTTAAAGTTTGGTAATCATCAAAATCAATCATGGGTCAACAATATTCTCCTTTTTGATAATAGCAAAACTTTAAGTATATGCCAAAGAAATAGATAATGTGAATCAAGATATTATAAATAATGAATAAAAATTTTTAACGAGCCTTTAATTCGTTGCACTTAGATATTTCATATACTTATATCAAAATGATATTTTAATTCAAATAAATGAGTATTAAAGTTTCAAGCATCAAATTCATTGGATTTCTTAAGTATTGATTCTTTAAGCATATACTCAACATAAAGTTTCAAGCATCAAATTCATTGAGTTTCTCATGCATTAATCCTTTAGGCATATACTAAAAATAAATTTTTAAGCATCAAATTTATTGAGTTTCTTAAGCATTAATCCTTTAAGCATATACTCAACATATTTTTCTACTTTTTTGACATCATCAAAAAGCTCACGAGAGGAATCAAGAAATAACATCAAAATCAATTGAAGTTCAAATAGAGAAATATATCAAATACAAAAAAATTTGATTTCAGGAGAGTATCAAATTTAAACTATATGGCACATCTAATATCAAAATAAGCATGTTTGATATCAAATTCATATTGATGCCACTCTCCCCCTTTCTAAATGGATCAAATTTAGATTTTTCAAATTGATATTAAAGGATAGAGCTTTTCAAAAGATTTGATCCAAAAAATAAATATAACATACAAATCAATATTGTTCTTTCCTTTTCTTAGTAAATTTTAGTTAATTGAGTTTTTGAAAAGGTATGTATAAAAATATATCAAAGATAGTATCAGAGCAAAAATAATTTTATAAGAATATTTTTTTGTACATCAAAAATTTAGTAATATCTTCATATTTTCAAATGATTTACAAAATTAGATTTAGAAATTCATTTCTTGGAGTAAAAATGAGTTTTCAATTCAATTTAACTCCACTTGATTGTCAAGAATGATTAAATCAGCATATGAAAAATTTAGTATAATGAGTTTTAAAATTAAAAATTTATATCAAAATTAATTTATCAGGAGTGAGAATATGTTTCAAATTCATTTCAACTCCAATTAGTTATCAAAAATGATTTATCAATCAAATCAAGTAAATCAAATGGAATGAACACATGAAAGTGCAAATTAGAAAAACTATAAAGCATTTGATTGAGAGTTTAAGGTCAATATTCAAAATCATTAGTATTTTCAATTAAATCAAATTTGTTAATTCAATCAATATCTCTCCCCATGTATTTAAGAGTGAATACCAAAAAATTCTATTACATAATATTTTTCTCCCCCTCTTTTTCTTTCAAATTAAGAACCTTTAATTGATACCAAATTTGACTTTTAAATTTAGATTTTAAATTTCAAAAGGAATTTGATTATGATAACCAAGTACAAAATATATTTCAACTTCATCTCAAATAATGTTATATCAGGAATATATCAATACAAAATTAATTTGAGACATAATACTCATTTCTTTTGCCAAAAATAATGCAATAGAGTGCAAGATAAGATTTAAAAGCACATCATTAAAATTAATTATATTCAAATTTTATAACTTCCCCCTTTTCAAATTTTAGATTGAATTTTAGAATAATATAGATTCAAAAAAATTTTCTCCCCCTTTTTGAATAAAATAGATGCATCGAGTAGATTCTTAAATTTAATTACAAAATTACTTAAAACTTGATAGATCCCAAAGAGATAGATCTTTTCAAAATTAAGAATATTAAGTAGATGATTCAAAACAAGACATAAGACATATTTAATTTTATAAAAAATATTTTTTTCTTCTAAAGAAGTACTAATCAATTTGATTTATAAAGGTATCAATCTTTAAAATTTGTCTCATAGGTATAATGTCAAGGTTATACAAAATATATTTGAGACAAAGCAATCATTTTATTTTGCCAAAAGGTTTGAACAATTGATTATAGGACAATGATAATCCATCTGATACCAATTATAAAAATATGATACCAATTGTGAAAATAATCTTCGAATGCTAATTTATCCTGAAAACCAATCCAAATAGTAACTTCTTTGAAGGATTTTCTTGATACCAAATGAAATGAAATTTAGATCAAATCAAGATTTTCTTAAAACAAATTTGATGCCACTTAAAATCAAAGTAGATAAAGTTTTAGATTCATTACTTGAACAAAAAAAAGATTCATATTTTCAAATTCAGTTTTATACAGAAAATGATCAATCGATACAAAATATTTCTGATATTAGTTAACAATCAAACCATGTAAAGTGTGAATGATAAAATCAAGTATAAATGATTTTTCAAGAACAAATCAAGGCAATAGAGGTGTACAAATAAATCAATAATTTTTATTTTCATTAAGTTTCAAAGTAATTTCTTCTTTAAGTTCTAATAATATTATCTCCCATTATTTTTTATAGTTAGTACCAAATGATTCATTTATCTTGATACTCCTCCTTTTTGAATAATATTTATGCATTGAAAGATATTTTAAATTTAATTGCAAGTAAGCTTTGAGCTTCAAAGATTCGAAAGGGATAAAGCTTTTCATAACAAAGAATTTTGAGTATCAAAGCTAAGTATATAAGATATATTTTAAAATTCATCTCTTCTTCTCCTTTTTTTTAAACAAATATCAATCAAATAAATTCAGAAGGAAAATCATGAATGTATTAGAGCAATATCAGAATAAAACATGGTAGCAAAGCAAAATAAACTTGAGATAAGGTATTTTTTTTATTTTGCAAAGAGATAAAGCAATAAAGTATAAAGCAAAAATAGGTTGTCTGAAACCAATTAGAGATTTTAAAAAGAATATATTTTAAATCCATTTCTCGAAGGCAATCAATCATGGCAAAGTCTAAAAATATGTTTCAAATTAAGCTTGATACAAGATCCTTTTGAAATAGTAATTTTTTTAAAAAAAATTTGATACCAATCATTTTAGTTTTGAAGTGATAAAGATATATTGATCTAAATCAAATAATTTTGAGAATTTAGAATGATAAATCAATTTGAATTAATATCAGCAAATCATTCAAATTAGAAGATTTTTAGTTATTATTTAAAAAGATCTTTTTATCCTTTCATAAAAAGTATTAAGCAATTAATTTCAAAAAAGATATTAATTTCTTGAATTTATCTCAAATGATATCTATCAAAAATATAGCTTTGCAAAATTAGATTGAGGTAAAGACATTCTTCCATTTTTGCCAAAGAGTAGATCAATATGATACAAGATAAATAGTAAGTTATCTGAAATCAATTGAATAAAACTAAAATTTTGTTTAAATATTTAGATTTAAAGATAAATGATAATTCTTTTGAAATATTTTGCTTCATATTAACTTCAAAAAAATTTAGAAGAGCATTTTTCAAATTCAATTTTCAAAATCAATCAATCAATCAGAACAAAGTATCAATGTTCATCAATAAATTCTCTTTTAAGATCAAATTGATGATCAAAAAAGATATTCAAGTCAATTTAGGAAATCAAAAATTAATCAATTGGGGATTTGATAATCAATCAAATCAAGGGTATTCAAATATATAAGAATCTAGATAGAGGCTCAATGAGTTTTGGTTCAATTAAGAATTTTTTTTTTTAATTCTTAGGGGTAAACCTAAGATGCAATACAAATTAACATAACAAGCACTTGAGTTTTATAATTGAATGACTTATCTTCCGGTCCTTAGGTCATGCAAATTTTGAAGAGATTTCAATAATTAAGCATCTTATGGGGGCAATGTCAAGATTAGTTTCATTTGCAGTTTCTACAATTAAAACCATCCATAGATAATTAAGCTTCTTTCAATTTAAGTTTTTTAGTTGTATATTTGATCTGGGGAAGCTAAGATATCATGTTGAATTTTAAGATAATTTTAGTTCACATCTATTCAAAACATGATACATAGAGGAGAAAATATTGCCTTTAAAATCAAAGCATTCAAATCATAGTATAAGATTATTGCAAACATCAAAGTAAATCAAATATACTAATCTTACCAATAAATGAAAAATAATTCAAACGAGAAATCACAATATGCAACTGCATTAATAGATTACTAAAATAGATTCAATTAAAATAATTTTAACAAATATTGATGGAATGATGTGAGAAAGGTTTAGATTATACCAAACATCATCACCCACCTAAGTTCATTTTCAAGGCATGCATCCATCCACAAGAATTTTTTCTTTTTATTCTATTGGATCCTTGGTGTACCTACAAAATTATTTACTAATTTTTGGTACCCAAGTCATCTTGGGTCCATGGAGGTTGGAGAACATGATTCCTTTTGGAACTCAAATTTGTTTAATAGAGATTTGACTATTTTTTTAATATTGTATTCATAAATTTTGTGGTCAATTTTATTACATTTAAAACTCTTGATTGAAGGATTTTCAAATGAGACTTTTATAAATATATTTTTAATAAATTTTTATTTTCTTGAAGGATTGAAACTAATTCCAGCCTTATCAAAAATATCTTTTTGATTATATAAAATGGCTTAAAGCTTTTGAGATCTAATTATAAACTTTTGAAGCATGGACTTCAAGCTTTCAATCTCTTTCTTTAATTTGATATTTTTTTCTAAAAGAGATTTTTCAAAAATCAAGGATTTATTCTTCTCATCCTCTAAAGATCTTTGAGATTTCAAAAGTTTATCTTTTTCTTCAACTAAGAATTTTTCAGATTTTGCAAGATTTTTCTTTTTCTTAGTTAAAGCTTCTATTTGTTTCATAATTTTTTTTCTTTTTTTTGGCTATATTTTCCATATTTTTCAAATGACCTTCTTTTTCATTCAAATTTTTGTTTTTCTTTTTAGCCAAAAAAAGATTAGATTTTCTAAGCTCTTTATTTTTAAGCCTTAACTTCTTAAATTCATGCATTAAATCATTAAAGGCCTCAAACAGCTCATCAAAAGTAAAATAGAAGTTTTTAGAATTTACATCATTATCATTAGCCATGAGATAAAGATTTGATGCTTTCTCTCTTTCTCATCCAAACTTGATGGGTCACTATCTCTCTATATTCCTAGTATAGCTCTTTTCTTTACTTTTTTGGAGTGCTTTTGCATCTAGTGATATTTTTATTTTCTTCATTTTTCTTCTTCTTTATATCTCTCTCTTTGATGAACTTCTTGAATTTTCTTATTAAAAGTGCTAAGTCTTTATCATCTTCACTTTTTTCTTCATCTTCTTCTTCATCCGACTCATCGCTTTCTTCATATTGTGTAGTGGACTTGAAGGCGATGGTCTTCACCTTCTTTGGCTGCTCTTCTTCTTCTTTTTGAGCCATATTCAACTTATGGGTCATAAGTGAACCCATTAATTATTAAAAGGATAGCTTTATAAGATCTTTTGCTTCTTGTATGGCCGTCACCTTTGCTTCTCATTCTTTTGGCAAAGACCTTAACATCTTGCAAACAAGATCATAGTTAGAGTAGGTTTTGTCAAGAGCATTACGAGCATTAACTATATCAGTGAATTTGAAAAACATATCAAAAATTGACTCATATTTTTTTATTTTAAACATTTCATATTTATGAACAAGCAAGTAGATTTTGGACTCTTTTACTTTGCTTGCTCCCTCATGAGTCACTTCCAATCTTTTCTAATTTTTTTTTGCTGATGTATAAGTGGATATTCTATTAAATTTTTGTACATCAAGAGAGCAATAAAGAACATTGATAGCTTTAGCATTCAATTAAGCTATCTTTTTTGTCATTAACATCCCAATCCTTTTCGGGCTTGGGAAGAAGCACTCTATTTACTTCAATTATGCGTATGTGTGGTCCTCTAGTTATGATTCTTTACATATCATAATCTAGAGCTTATATAAAAATTTTTATTTTTATTTTTCAAAAAGAATAATTTGTTCCATCAAAGAGTGGTAGCCTAGATGTGGATTGTCCTTCGGTAAATAAAAGATCACTTGGGGTTGCCATGATCTTTGGCTCTTGACCACTAGGTCAATAACTAATAACAGAGCACCTGCTCTGATACCACTTGTTGTCCAGAGGTAGCAACCCAAAAAGATGGGTGAATTGGGTTGTTTAAAAAATTTTAATCAAATTTGCTTTTAGATAATAATGTTCCTCAATTTGAAACATAACTAAGTGATTGTGATATGATCAATATGTGCAGTAGCAAAAGCAAATGACCAACAAAACTTTACAACAAGAAAACTAATGAAAAACAAGAACTAAAAGCAAGTAAAGAAAAGAGAGCAATGCATAATCACAAATGCACAGATTTTATAGTGGTTTGGTGCAACCCACACCTATGTCCATTTCCTAAGCTTCTCTTAAAATTTTTACTATAATCCTCCCTTGATTATAGTATATTTATTTTTTTAAACTCACAAATAAAATTCAGTTGATTTTCTGAAATCACCAACCAAAATCTTATATCATTAGTCTTTCGGGCTCATTAACAATCTAAGTAGTTTTCTGGGCTCACCAACTAAACCTTACAAGCCTAATTTTGGGTTTGGATGGGCCTAACCTCAAATTTCTTTGGGAAAAAGAAACTTGTAAAGCAACAAGATATAACATATGAAATTTCAGCATAAATAGAAAAATAAAAATGAAACTCTTTTGAGTGCGGAGAAGAAGTTAGTGATTTGCTCTTTGATGCTTGATTTCTTCTTCAAATGAAGCTTGAGAGATTGTGGAAGAAGGTGGTGATGATTCTCTTTGAAAGCTCTCAAAGCTGTGCACTCAATCCTTTCTTTTTTTTTTCTTTTTAATGATTTTCAATGAAGCTCACTCAATCTGAAATTTTTCTCTTTAATTCACTTTCTAAACTCTTCTAAATATTTCTCTAGCTTTTAATAGGCTTTGGAAAGGCTAGAGAATGAATTCTTATCGTTGGAAGCTCTGAAATGGCCGTTGGAGTGAAAAAATAGCCGTTGGATAACGTTCAGAAAACTAGCCATTGTATCTGTCAGAACCCATCAAGTCATGTTGAACTGATCTTGAGTCGGCTTGATTTATAGTCCTAAAAGAAATTAATGTTCTATCCCACTGAGAAAGCCGGCCCAAGTCTTGCTTCAAGCTGGCTCGAGCTGCAAAACTCAAAATTCACCTTTTTGTCTACTTGAGAGAGCTAGCTCGAATCTTGTTTCGAGCTGACTCGATCTATAGAGCTCAAAAATCTCTTTTCTGTCATTCTAAGAGAGCCAACTTGGATCCATTTTGAGCTGGCTTAGTTGCATGCCAAATCAAAGTATCAAGAGCATTTCATGCCAAAGCTAGCTCGATTCTTAGGTGGGTCAGCTCTAAACTTTCTAACTTTATTTTTCTTCATTGTTTAACCTTTCAAACTTAAATTTTTTGACCCCAATCTTTTCTAAATAATATTTTTATTTTTTACTTTTATTTTTTTCATAACAAGCCATCCTTGTTTCAGTGAAGGAGTTGGCTCATCTTGCTCTGGGGTCGACTCCACTAAGTCTAAACTGAAATTTTTTTCTTTGAAGGCTTTGACTTAGTAAATTTTGTGGAGATCTTTTTTAATAAATATTTCTTCAATTTTAATATCTGAAAAGAGCTACAAATATTTTTTAAACACATGATTAGATATATGATATACTTAAAGTTTGGCAATCATCAAAATCAATTGTGAGGTCAACAATAACAAAAAATCCAGATGAAAAGTCTTTTCCAAATTAATGGCAAAGTGTAAGTGAAATACAAAACTTTAATTGATCGAGCTCTCATAAATCAGGAACTTTCAAACATAATGACTTGGAAAATGATGATAATTAAGCAACAATAGTAATAACTTATTTTGGCATTGATGACCTTAAAACCATTAAAAAAATTCTTGCATAAAAATGTGATCATCTTGACTTTTAAGATTTGAAAATTTTCATTCTTTGAGATTTGTATATCTTAAAATATTGGATGCATACCCATCTAGAATCTTGATAATTTTTAGAATTATCAAAAAAAAAATTTCTCTCAAGTGAACGTTGTGTAACATACAGGAGCTATATAAATTTTATCATTAGCAAGCTTTTTAGGATGAACCTCCTATCTTATGTCCATCTCTTTCAAATCTAGATGTGCCTTTAAGTTATTTTTACTCTTTTCATCAAGATTTAACAATATTTCAATCAAATTATTACAAATATCTTTCTTTATATGCATCACGTCAAAATTATGTCTGAGAAGATTACACTTTCAATAAGATAAATTATAAAAATATTCTTCTTCCATAATTGCTTTATAATTCTATGTGTAGATGCTACCATTATGTCAACATCATTTTCACTTCATCTATATGATCATCAGCATCATAGTAGTTGTCAGCATCCTCAAATACCCCTATATCAAGATTGCAAGTAATGTCATCGATCCTTTGTCAATGCTTCATTCGTTGAGCTTTCAATATCTTTCCTTTCTCTTTTCTTAGAATACTTAAAAATCTTATCATATTTATGATTGATGCCATGCATTTGTCTAAGAACTTTAGTTCTGGATGGTAGCATAGGGATAGGTCATAACTCTATAGTACTATCAAATATACCTAACTAAAATCTAAAATAAATAATTGGCTTCCAACCATCGATGATAATCCATATAGCAGAATTTTCCTCCATATTTTAGCCAATGTGAATAGGTAGAATCTCAATGAGATAGACATGCAATACGTTCCGTAGTGCTCCAATCAGATAAATTGGCACACACAAAAAAATTATTGATAGTCCAAATAAGAGCTATTCTCAATTTGAATATCTGACCATTTATAGCATCAAATGTATCGATACCCTCCTATAGCTATTCTGATTCCTCGATTAAAGGTTGTAGAAAAGTATCAATATCATTTTCTAGACCCTTATCATCTGGAATAACCATTGATAAAATTAGTGAAGATTGTTTCATATACATCCATCGGGCAAATTATATGGAATCAAAATGACTGGCTAAATGGTATAAGTAAAATTCAGTGTCTGAAATAGATTTAAAGCCATCAGTAGCTAATCTAATCTAACACTGTAAATGTCTGAGGCAAAATCAAGATGTCTATCATCAGATACTTTTCATATCAAACTATCAGTTGGGTGTCTTAACATTCTATCCTTTGTACAAACTTCATCATGTCATCTCATCGATGAAGCTATCTTCGATGATGCATAGATCCTTTTCAATCTAAGTATTAAAGGAAAGTAACATACAGTTTTAGCCAATTTTATTCTCACTCCATATAGCATTCATTTTATTTAATACATCACCCTCATCTTCTTTATACGATGCCCGAAGATCTACAAATATTGCATGATTCTTGGTTAATATTTTTATCTCTATATAATATATAGTTATTTAGACAACTATGAATCTTTTTATATCCAAGCTCTAATTTCTTTATTAGTTTCTTGACTTCATAAGAAGATGTTGGCAAAGTAGTGTCCTCAGAAAATGCATCCTTTGATAACTAAAACAGCATAGTAAAATTCTTGTCAGACCATCTATTCAAATATTTCAAATGAAATATATGTACAAGAAAAAAAAATTACAAAAAATTCATATAATCTAAATATAGTTTTTGTTCATAATCTTTCAACAAATGTGATACCAATATTCTATATCATCATCAGATGAATGCTGAGACCTTTCAATATGTATAAGATCATTAAATCTAGACCCCTCAAGCATCACAACTACTTCTTATCCTCTACTAAAATTTTTTATATTTTTAGCACCAAATACTAGAGCAACTCTAAGCAGACCCCTTATATCATCTTCTCCTACATGATTTCTTTGTACATTACTAGATCCTAGATCATATGTATGTTCTATATACGAAGGTTGATCACATGGAGGTGGCAGTATATACTCTCCATGAAATACTCACTCAGTATAACTTTTTATAAAATCATTCCATACCAAATATTCTTCAACTCTTTGTAGATTGTGTGAGAAATTATTTACACATTTTTAGCATGGACAAAATATTTTTTCATTCATTGATCCTTTCTAAACAGTAAATTTAATAAAATTTTGAACTCTTTCAAATAATCTTTACCATACCTTGGCTTGTTTATCCAACTTTTATCTATTGTACAAGAATAATGATTGAATAATAATTTACCTAAAAAAGTTATATAAGTAAAATATTAGCCAAGCTTCCCATGATAGAAAATAAAAAATTCAACCTTATATATTGTCTATTAACACAAAGATACATCTCTAGTTCAATCAATTTTCTGCTTCTTAATAAATGAAAAATTGAATCTCTAGATACAGTTAAGGTTTGTTAATCATCATTATCCTAGGGTAATACTGATCTATGTTGATATGACAGAGGACACTATGGATCGCTTTATGATGTGAACTAGCATGAATTATCATTTAATGAATTTCCAATAGCTTTCAATTAAGGTTTGTGAAAGCCCAATAGTTGTCATGGTCTAATTGAATTTCAGTCAATCTCATTTCACTAAATCAAGGATAGCAGTAATTTGAATTTTTCTGAAAGGCAAAATTTTTTGTAAATTTTTCTTGTTGTTTTTGTGGACCTATCTTAGATTCATTCTTCCTAGAGAAATTCATTATTGTATCCACTAACTTGTTAAATTTTACAGTTTTTCTTTTCAAACTTTCTTCTTAAAAGAGGAACTATTTTGAATGCGAGCTAGGTTATTTTGAGAGAAAGTGGATATTGCCAGGCAAGGATCACAAACAAAATAAATAGAGACATGCACATAAAACCTTCTTATAGGCAATCTAAATAGGGTTATGAGTTACTTTTGCAAAAACTATGCAACAAGTTTCCATAAAGTTCTCCTACCTCAGAACGTCATGCACCTCCCAAAGCACAAGGCTCACAAGTGCCACAGTCCAAATAACCAAACACAAGATTCAATGCCTATTAACTCCATTATCCTTATCCCTTTCTCCTTTACTTGCATTACTGACCGTTACTTTACACATATCCTTGACCCCAAGTTCCAACTCTAAAATGTTCCCACTTCTTGTGACCTAGTCTACAAGGGACCAAATTTACATTTAACTTCCAACCACATGAGACCTCTCCTTTTTATCACCCTAACCACCACCATGCGCATGCCTACATGGGGTTAGAGTCCAAATTAAAAGCATAGTTTTCCATGGGGCAGCCGAGAGGAGTCTTAGTAAATTTTGAGTAATGCATCACACTTTTAATGCATGTAAGAGAGGATGAATTTCGACTGGGAAGCTTTATAGATACAAACATACCTTTTGTTGGTGAACTTCTTTGGTTCCTTCTATTATACAAGGATGAAGCATCGAGACTGGAGAGGGGCATTTATCAAAGACAGAAAAATACATAAGAACAAGGAATGCAGAGAATTGGTAAGTATAATTGCGACAGACCAGCTTGCAACTACATGTGAAATCTATTTCACATTCACTAACATATCGACTTCGATCGAAAACTAGCTATAAGGACCAGAAGCTACATTTTAAATGAAAAGCATAAACTTTATAAGCAGAAGATGATATCTTAACATTCATTGAAGTCGTTTACCAAGGGATTGAGACCTTTATGCAAATGACTGCATAATTTACTGAAAAAAAGCAGATAATTATTAACCAAAGGTTTAAAGTAATATGATATATACTGACATTGTTGGTCATTCATGATTATCTACCAAAAGCTTGAAGTAATTTGACACTGATATGGTTGGTCATTCATGAGCAACAACAACCAATTGTTTCCCAATATTGTGACCAAATTAGCTCATATCACCCTCAACAAATAATGCAAGTAACCAAATTAGATCAGATCACAAAAAATTAGGGAACGAAAAGAATGAAAGATTAAAAACTTACATACAAGCAAGCAAAACAATCACTTTTAGATTGATCAGAAATATAAACCCAAAATAAATAGATCGATCAGAACATATGTAATTGAACTGAAGTTTGTTTAAAAACTAAAAATCCTGATCTGATGCCCTAAAAATCCACAATAAATAGTGACAAAATGAAGAGTGGAAAAGAGGGCAAAATTTCTAACCTTGGAAGGGAGCGACAATTGCATTAAGGAGACAAAACTAGCATTGCCTCCAATTGCGTCCGCGACTGCCATTGACACCAACTGTAGGAGAGAGGGAAGATAATCAGATGATGAGGTAGAGAGACTGGATCAGAGGAGGGGGAGTCAGCTTAAAATCACCTCTCAATAATGAGCCAGAGAGGTCAGATCAAGAGGGGAATTCAGCTCAAGAGAGAGAAGAGTTTGCATCAGAGGAGGAGGGGGGTCGACTTGAGAGAGAAGAGGGATGAAGAGTTTGGGGTATGGATTTGAGGATGGGAACAAATGGCTTCCATTGATGCTTTTGAGCATCGCAACTTGCCAATTCTTTAAAGCATTATAACTTATTGATGCTTACAAAGGGTTAGCAGATACATGCAGGATTTGAATTTTAATGATACTTGATGACTTGTATCGATGCATTTGAGTGTCGTAACTTGTTGATAATTTAAAGAGTCATAAATTTTTGATGCTATAAAAGGCATTGACAGGAGGATGTGGTATTTGAATTTTATCGATGCTTCCTCCTAGCATCAGTAAAATTCAGTCAATAATTCTCATTATTCCTGTAGTATGATTACTTAGTGCTTGCACTCATATAGATGGTACCGCATTACAGAGCTAGAAAAGTTAATCAATTTTTTTTTTTTTAAATGAGCATCTCAATTAGACATTACTCAAGAAAGTAAGGCTCTCTAAAAGTTTGGTGTATGATTCATCTTCATGTTATAAAAGATCTTACTCGTCAGCCTTGTCTAGTCCTCATGATTCTCCTAACTCATCTTCAATATGTAATAAGGCTACATTGAGAAAATCAATTGAGCATGAAGTTCATTCAATTGGGGATTGCTCTTTACTAACCTTGGTCTCTATCCCAATTAAGACATGAAGAATGAAAAAAATTAAGGATTTTTTGCATGTATACCCTCTTAAGCATTTAAATTTGCATGAATATCCTTCAAATTGATATTTGTATATAGATCCTCATAAAATATTTGTTTTGTATGTATACCCTTTTTTTTAATTTTTTGTATATGTACCCATGTCATCTAACATCATTAAAAAATTAATGATGTAAAATTAAAATGACTAAAATACTCTTATAGGTAGATGTATAAAAAGAAAATTTTGTAAGGGTACATATGTAAATAATAATTTTACAAAGATATTCATATAAATTTGAATGTTTAGGAGGATATACATACAAAAAATTTTAATTTAATTTTTATCTATTTCATCTAGATGGATTCAGATCCTCTTACTCTATAATATAATAACATATTGCATAATTTAATAATATGATAATGATATTATATAATATATTATATATTAGAATACTATATTATATTTTATTTTTAGGCAAAGATGGGATGGCTTATTAGAACTTCGATCATTCCATAAATAAGTACAAAAAATCTCTCAAACAAAGGAAAGAGTGAAAGTAAGTAAACATGGAAAAGAATCACAAAAATCATTATAAACCAAAACTAAGCTACTAATAGCAAGGGGATTAATGGAGATTAATATTCAGCATGGTTTCCTTATGTAAAACTTTTCATAGTTTTCAAAGAGAGAGCTAGTTTCATACATGCCACCACCAATCCTTAATCACATCCTCCAGCAATTCCTTCTTGGATTCAAAAAATGATAGCGTTGGTGTTTCTCATGCCTCCCAAATGTTCTAGAGCAAGGAACCTATTGTAATATCCTATATGTTCTATTGCTCTCTTCCAACACTATGTAATATTGAAGCTAAAGACTTGAGAAGGGTGGAGAGGCTAAGGAAGGAGGCCCATCTAATCTTCCTTGATCCAGCAAGGCAAACTCTGATAAAGCACTCAACATGCAAACTCTGATAACTACTTGGCATGGAAAATGTTGAGGAAGTATCCAATGTGGAAAACTCTCATGAAGTGCTTGGCTTGATATGCAAAACTATGGTGATGTGCTTGACATTGTCTGATGAAAGGAGGATCTAGCCAGTCATCCTTTGTAGTGCTGATAAGCAGGAGTATGAGTCTGATGTGGAGGAGATCTTTGATGAAGGGAAGAAAGGGAGTGTTGCTCCTAGATTGATTTTGATGATTACAAAGCAGATTGAAGGGATACAAATAATTTTAAAATGAAAAAGTCCTTATGCTCTTCAAGGGCAAAATCATAATTTTACTAAAATCCTGATTTGATAGTACCATTTGGTAGAACAAATGATTTGAAATCTATTGGTGAAAATTTCATTATGTTTGGACTTATATTTTTGAAGTTATGAAGGTTTGAAGTGCATGAGTCGACTCATGAGTCAACTCATGGCACTGTGAGCTGATTGGCACGCAAAAATTCTCCTTGGCACGCTAGTTTTCTGGCTTGGCACGACCTGTGAGTCGACTCATGAGTCGACCCACAAGGCATGAGTCGACTCATGAGTCGACCCCTGCTAATTTGAGCCAAAAATTTCCAGAAACGCATTCTCTGGTTTTTGCAACAGAGGTCGACTCATGAGTCGACCCCTGAAGCATGAGTCGACTCATGAGTCGACCCCTGCGACGGGAAATGTCAGCAACGGCTATTTTTTTGCCCGTTTTAATTGCCATTTATGCTTCCTAAAAATCCTCTAACGGCTCTTTATCTACCTAAATTATTTTCTCTTGCTTCTAATGCTACAAAATGCTTTAAATAGTGAAAGAAATTGCAGATTAAATAGCGGATCAAACGTGAAATCAAAAAAAGAAAAGAATAGAAGAAAGGATCCAAAATTTGCGAGAAAAAGCCTGAGATCAACGAAAAATCCAAAAAGAAAAAGAGAGAGGATCCACAATATACCAGAGAGATTGTGAAAGAGAAAAGCAAGATCTTTCAAGGAGAGAATTCTTCACGCCTATTGTTTCAACCTTGATCTAGAGATCGTTCAAAGCTTTCAAGAGATCTTCAATCAACAATCAACCTCTTCTCAAGCATTCAAGCGTTCATCCACTTTGAGAAAATCCGAAAAAGAGGTTCTTCATTTGAGTAAAGCTTTTATTGTTATATTCGCTCATTTAAAGGAGCTGTTATTGTATTAATCTGTGCTCAAAATTTTCTAACTCTTTGTGAGTTTTTGTTCTTATTTTTGGAGGATTTTCAAAACAAGGAAAGGTTGATCCGAACCTGAAATCGGAGTGTTTTGGGTTTACTTGTACCTGGGAAACAAGTGATCTAGCTTGGGATAGCTAGTGTCGGAGTTTTCGACGTTTTATATTCGGATTGAATACAAAGGATAGTGGATTGAAATTCCCAAGTAGGATCTTGGGGAGTGGATGTAGGTGCAAGGTTAGCACCGAACCACTATAAATCCTTGTGTTTGTGGTGTGCTTTATCTTTTCACTTTATTTCTTTATTATATTCTTGCATTCCTGCTTTAGGTAATTAATATTGAATTAAAGTCTTTGTTTTGATCTTCATAAGTAATCTGTTGAGCTTAAAATTTTTTAGAAACCCAATTCACCCCCCCTCTTGGGTTGCATAGCTGGACAACAAGTGGTATCAGAGCCGGTGCTCTAGCCCTTCTTTGATCTAACAATCAAAGAGCCAAAGATCTATGGCAACCCATGTTGGAACTTCTCTAGCCGAGGGGCAATCAACAAACCGACCTCCACTTTTCAATGGGTCTAATTACACCTATTGGAAAGCTCGGATGAAAATTTTCATACAAGCACTCGACTATGATATGTGGAGTATCATAGTGAACGGTCCTCACACACCCACCAAGATTATAGATGGTGAGGAGTCAACCAAACCCGAAAAAGAATGGGATGAGGTTGACAAGAAATTGGCACAATTAAATGCCAAAGCCATGAATGTTCTTTATTGTGCACTAGATGCTAGTGAATTTAATCGCATTTCTACTTGTGCATCTGCTAAAGAAATATGGAATAGGTTAGAAGTAACCCATGAGGGAACAAATCAAGTAAAAGAGTCTAAAATAAACATGCTTGTACATAAATATGAATTGTTCAAAATAGAGCATGATGAGTCCATAACTGCTATGTTTACTCATTTTACTGATATAATCAATGGTTTAAAGAGTTTTGGCAAATCTTATACTAACAGTGAACTTGTAAGGAAGATTCTCAGGTCACTGCCAAGAACTTGGGAAGCCAAGGTGACTGCCATCCAAGAAGCAAAGGACTTGAACACTCTACCTCTAGAAGAGCTTCTTGGATCCTTGATGACTCATGAACTTAGCATGAAGCAACATCAAGAGGATGAAGTCAAAAAGAAAAGAACCATTGCCCTCAAATCCACAACTTCGCCTGATTATGAAACGGATGACTCTGAAGATGAAGATCAGGATGAAGAGATGGCTCTCATCACCCGAAAATTTAAGAAGTTTTTAAGAAAAAGGAAACAGGAGATGAGAAAGAAATTCACAAAAGGGGATCAAAGCAAAGAAAAGGAGAAAGATCAACCCCCTATATGCTACGAGTGCAAGAAGCCAGGACATTTCAGATCCAAATGTCCACAATTGAAGAAAGGTCCAAAGAAGTTCAAAAAGAAGGCAATGATGGCGACCTGGAGTGCGAGTGATGACTCAAGCTCCGACGAGGAAACCTCAACAGAACAAGCCAATCTGTGCTTGATGGCACATGAAAATGAGGTAACTTCTGAATCCACTAGTGAATTTACTTTTGAAGAATTGCATGAAGCATTCAATGATTCAATTGATGAATTAAAGAAACTAGGAAAGAAAAACAAAGAGCTGAAATTGAAAAATCAGTCCTTAGTGAAACAAGCTGAAAATCTTTCAATTGAAAAATTCACCTTGATTCAAGAAAATCAAAACTTAAAGGATGAAATGAACAAGCTGAAATCTATAGTAGATAAGTTCACCTTAAGTTCAAACAAACTAAATATGATCCTTGAAAATCAGAAAGCTATATATGATAAGGCTGGACTTGGTTATAAACCCCTGAAGAAACAAAAATTTCTGAAGGATATTTATTATTCAAGTAACAAGTCTACAAATATTACTTGTTTTAAATGTGGAAGAATAGGACATAAATCATACACATGTCTTATTAACAAATATGCAAACACAAAGAAAATATAGGTTCCAAAAGGAACCATTCTGACTAACCTGAAAGGACCCAAGAAAGCTTGGGTACCTAAGACAGAAATGTGACCTTTGCTTGCAGGTGTGTCTAGCATCCCAAGAAGGAAACAGGAAATGGTATCTTGACAGCGGATGCTCGAGACACATGACTGGTGATGAATCATAATTCATCACGCTTGATGCTAAGGATGGAGGGATGGTCACCTTTGGAGATAATGGCAAAGGAAAGATCATCGGGATAGGTAACATTGGTATCACTCCCTCCAAATATATTGAGAATGTTTTATTAGTTAAAGGTTTAAAGCATAACTTACTTAGCATTAGTCAATTCTGTGATAAAGGATATAAAGTAAGTTTTGAATCATCTATTTGCATTGTGACGAGTCCTATTAACGATGGCATTAAATTTATAGGACATAGGCATGGCAATGTTTATATGGTAGACTTGAATGATTTAACTAAATTAGACATGCAATGCCTAGTTTCCTTAAGTGCTAAAATAAATGAGACTAGTTGGCTGTGGCATCATAGACTTGCACACATTAGCATGCATTCTCTCTCAAAATTAATTAAAAAGGATTTAGTTCTCGGTTTGCCAAAATTGAATTTTGAAAAGGATAGAATTTGTGATGCATGCCAATTAGGTAAACAAACTAGAGTATCATTTAAATCCAAAAATACTGTTTCAACTTCTAGACCTTTAGAGCTCTTACATATAGATTTATTTGGACCAACTAGAACCACTAGTCTAGGAGGAAAATGATATGGATTTATAATAATTGATAATTACTCTCATTTTACTTGGGTTTTCTTTTTAGCTCACAAAAATGAAACTTTACAAATTTTCACTAAATTTCATCGAAAAGTCACTAATGAAAAAGGATTTTCAATTCAAAATATTAGAAGTGATCATGGAACAGAATTTGAAAATCATGACTTTGAAAATTTTTGTGATGAAAATGGAATTGGCCATAACTTCTCTGCTCCTAGGACACCCCAACAGAATGGGATAGTAGAAAGGAAAAACAGAACCTTAGAAGAAATGGCCCGTACCATGCTTTGTGAAAGCAACCTTCCAAGATATTTTTGGGCAGAAGCTATTAACACAGCATGTTACATTTTAAATCGTGCTTTAATTAGATAATTTTTAAAGAAAACCCCCTATGAACTTTGGAAAGGAAGAAAACCAAATATTGCATATTTTCATATTTTTGGTTGCCGATGTTTTGTATTAAATAATGGTAAAGAAAAACTTGGTAAATTTGATGCAAAATCAGATGAAGCAATCCTTCTAGGTTACTCCTCCACTAGTAAAGCATTTAGAGTTTTCAACAAAAGAACTTTAGTAGTTGAGGAGTCCATACATGTTGTCTTTGATGAATCTAACGATCTTCCTTCAAGGAAGAATGAGGGTGTTGATGATGCAGATCCACTAATAGAAGGTATGAAGGAGATCACTCTGAAAGACTCAGCAACTCCAGAAGACAAGGATCAAGAAGTCAAACAAAATGAGAAAGGTGAAGAAATTCAAGAACAACCTCAAGGTACAAATGACTTACCCAAAGAATGGAGGTATGTTCACAACCACCCTAAGGAGTTAATAATTGGTGATCCTATGCATGGGGTAAAAATCCGTTCTTCACTTAGAGATGTACTTAATCATTGTGCATTTGTATCTCAACTTGAACCTAAAACTTTTGAAGAAGCTGAAAATGATCATAACTGGATTAATGCTATGCAAGAGGAACTTAATCAATTTGAAAGAAATAATGTTTGGACCTTAGTATCAAGACATAAAGATTATTCAATAATTGGCACAAAATGGATCTTTAGAAACAAATTAGATGAGCATGGAAATGTAATTAGAAATAAAGCAAGACTGGTTGCTAAGGGATATAATCAAGAAGAAGGAATTGATTTTGATGAAACCTTTGCACCTGTTTCTAGATTAGAAGCCATTAGACTTCTACTTGCTTATGCTTGCTTTATGAAATTCAAACTATTTCAAATGGATGTTAAAAGTGCATTTTTAAATGGATATATTTCTGAAGAAGTATATGTAGAACAACCCCCTGGATTTGAAAATCATGCTTTTCCCAATCATGTCTTTAGATTAAATAAAGCTTTATATGGTCTAAAACAAGCACCTAGAGCATGGTATGAAAGGCTAAGCAAATTTCTACTAAATAATGGTTTCTCAAGAGGCAATGTAGATACAACCCTATTTATTAAAAGAAACCAAAATGATATGCTAATTATACAAATTTACGTTGATGACATAATTTTTGGGTCTACTAATGAATCCCTTTGTCAAGACTTTGCTAAGCTTATGCAGGGAGAGTTCGAGATGAGCATGATGGGAGAACTCACCTTCTTCCTCGGACTCCAAATCAAACAATCAAAAGAGGGAATCTCCATCACCCAAAGCAAGTACACCAAGGAACTACTCAAAAGATTTGGAATGGAGAACTGCAAACCAATTGGCACACCAATGAGTCCCTCAAGTAAGCTTGACAAGGATGATGAAGGTAAAAGCGTAGACTTAAAATACTACAGAGGTATAATTGGTTCATTATTGTATTTAACTGCAAGTAGGCCTGATATCATGTTTAGTGTTTGCTTATGTGCAAGATATCAATCTAATCCTAAGGAATCTCATTTGAATGCTGTTAAAAAAATCCTTAGATACTTAAATGGTACACAAACTATAGGGTTATGGTACTCTAAGGACTCACAAATTAATTTGTTAGGATATTCTGATGCTGATTTTGCTGGATGTAAATTAGATAGAAAAAGCACAAGTGGAACTTGCCAATTTCTTGGAGTAAACCTAATCTCATGGTTTAGCAAAAAATAAAATTCGGTGGCACTGTCTACGGCTGAGGCCGAATACATTGCAGCCGGAAGTTGTTGTGCTCAAATCTTGTGGATTAAGCAACAACTCAAAGATTTTGGAATCAAACTTAATGAAACACCAATAAAATGTGATAATACAAGTGCCATAAATCTATCTAAAAATCCAATTCAACACTCAAGATCTAAACATATTGAAATAAGACATCATTTCATAAGAGAACATGTTCAAAACAAGAATATAATTCTTGAATATGTTTGCACTGAAAATCAATTAGCCGATATCTTTACAAAGGCCCTTAGTGAGGATAGATTCTGTGAAATTAGAAGAAATCTAGGAATTCTAGATCTATTTGTCTGAAATTTCTTAATTTCCAAAGAATAGATGTCAAAAACTCTTAGAGCTCAATTTTCAACATCTATCCTGGTCCCAAAAGCTCAGATTTATCACTCTAAAAACTTATCTTTGAGCAAAATTCCTTCTCCCAAAATTTTGAATTTTTCTGAAATTTATTTGTATTTTTCCTGAATTTCTGAACTTCATGAGTCGACCCCCATGAGTCGACTCAATGGCAAACTTGTAAATCCCACCAACTTTCAACGGGTTCATTGTTTTTATAAGGGTTACTGTTTGTGAGACGACTCATCTTCCCATCGTTCTTCTTCCAAAAGCCGTCTTCTCCAACTCTTCTTGCTCCAAATCCAAGGATCAATTCTGAGGCAATTCTCCCTCCTCCTCTCCACCAAAAATTGCCTCCTTCAAAAAGATTTTCTGTGCTTTCTCGCTTTGCTTGGCGTGGTTGGAACGTGCCCTAACACTTCATCGAACTTCCAAAATCCACTTCTTTTCTCCACTAAAATTCCTCTTTACTCTCTTGTGATCCCTCCTCCTCTCAATTCAAGTCTTCTTGTCTGCTACTTTATTGGATATGGCTCCAAAGATGAAGCTTCCTCAAAGAAGGAAATCAATCCGTGAGCCTGAAGATATTGTCCGAAAGAAAAGGCATGCTCAGTCTTCAACTGCTCCCACTCCAGTTTCAGTACCTACTCAAGGTCTCTCTGAATCCTCCATAAGCCCCAGTGTAAATCCTCTTTCTGATAGAAAAGTAGAAACCGGGAAAAATATAGATTTTCGGTTCTTTGAGAAAGAAGGCTTTACTTTTGCTACCAAGATCAAAAATCAAGGATGGGAACTTTATTGCTCTCTTAAGGAAGTCACCTATGTTGATCTAGTTAGAGAGTTCTACCAGAACCTAAATTATGGAAATGGGTCAGTGACTTCAACAGTCAAGGGGATTGACATATGCTTGAATTCTAGGATATTGGGAGAAATACTTCAGTTGCCTAGTGAAGGATACTCATATATGGAACTCCCAATTAAAGAAGAAAAGATCAGAATTATCTTAGGAGAAGCTTTTTCAGGAAGTTTAAACAAATTGGAAGCAAAGCTATTATCCATTGAGATGAGGGTCCTGCATCAGATTGTAACAAAACTCTTCTTTCCTAGGAGTGGTAGACATGACTTACTTTCCGACAGAGATGTATGTGTCATGTTTCATATCATCACTCAGACCCCCCTAAACCTCCCTGCACTTATGATAGAGGCCATGAGAGAAACTTTGAACAGATCCAAGGCACACTTGCCTTATGGTATGGCCCTTACTAGAGTATTTAGGAGGTTTGGAGTTAGCTGTGAGGGGGAGACACCTACCAAGCTCTCACATGTGGACACTTTCAACCAACACAGCCTGCACCGAATGGGAATTACAAAGACTGTTGGTGGTTGGATCAAGGGCTCTGAAGAAAGAACTGAGGAAAGAGCTGAAGACAGAACTGAAGGCAGAGTAGAAGAAGAAGGTCCATCTTCTCCTGTACATGACTTCAGGGCAGCTTCACCAGATACCCAGTTCATTCCTGATACTGAGGCTGGCCCTTCTGAGTTTACTAGGATGCCCACACCAGTGTATCAGCCAGAGAGCAGAGCACCTCATTCAGAGTTCAGACTGGCTGATGATCAGATCGAGCATATATCTCAGCGTGTGGCTTCTTTGCTGTCTAACCAGTGGAGTAGTACTTCTTTTGCACCTGGAGCTACCTCTTCTGATCAGACCATTACTCCCCACATCTCCACTGTATTTCAGATGATTTCAGATCAGTCCGTCAGGATACAGCAGCTTAAGGACACAGTCTGGAGACTGACTGGCAGAGTTCTTGACTTGCAGGGGCAAGTCCTTGCTTTGGCCCATCCCCAGCCACAGGAGTCAACTATTGAGGTCACAGACCTCACTGCAGAGGCTGGCAGGCTTAGAGGAGCACTAGAAGGTGGATATGAATTACTGAGGAAAGAGATCCGAGGATCAAGTGAGCATGCTACCACCCAGTTCACTGCTCTACTTCAATCTGTTTCCAGAGCACTGAACGTACTTGATTCTATTAGACTCACCCTTTCTGTTCAATCCCTAGCATCTCAGCGTTCTCAGCCACCCAGTTCATCTCGCTCTCCTACTCGTGGCAGAGGCAGACGGGGTAGAGGACGCACTTCTGATCCATCATCTCCTCACCCTATATCTGATGACTTCGATCATTGACTTATCTTGATCTTTACTAGGTCCTAGGAGTTAGTATCTTGTTCTAGGATCTATACCTTGAGGCCATGTATTGACAATTAGCTGGTTGAATTTTATTTTTAAGAACTATGTATTGAAATAATTATGATATTAATGGAATCATCTTTTACCTATATTTCTACCTCTTTGTAATGATCATATTTTGGTTATATATTTTCTTCTTGTTGAAATATTGTCTTCTCCTTGTTGTTGTTTGCTGTTGATAATTGCTATATTAAGGGGGAGCAAACATCTGTGAAAAACTCTAAAGAGGAAGAAATTAAAGAATATTTCAGAAAAAGAAAAGGAAGAGTTAACTATGTTTGATGATGTCAAAAAGGGGGAGAAATTAAACAAAAACAAAAATTGAAATTAGACAAAAAGCAAAACCCTAAATTATGAGAAAAAGGGGGAGAAATTAAACAAAAATAAAGATTGGAAGATTAAAACAAATATTGGAGAAATTAAACAAATATTGGAGAAATTAAACAAAAACAAAGATTGAAAGATTAAACAAAACTTTGAGAAATTTGGTATCGAAATTTGGTATCAGACAGAACTTAAAGTCATCCATCAAAAGCAAAATCATAAGTACAATGCAAATAAGTTTTTTTTATATGCTCTGATATATTTCAAAATTCAAACTTGCTCTGATACATCTTTTGAAATTTTATTCACCTTGATACATCTTAAGAAATTTATTTTACTCTGATACACCCTACAATTTCTTTTAACTTGCTCTGATACATGATAAAATTTAATCCGATACAGTGTGAAGGTTTCTCTGATAAATTATAACATTTGATCTGATACAGTGAGAAAGTTTCTCTGATATATTATAACATTTGCTCTGATACAGTGTGAAATTTTCTCTGACATTTGCTCTAATACAGTGTGAAATTTTCTCTGATATATTATAAAATTTTCTTGCTCCGATACATTGTAAAATCTTTTCTGATAACATTGTAAAAAAAAAAAAAATTATTTTTCTTACTCTGATACATTGCAAAATTTATTTCTCTTCTCTTGCTCTGATATATCTTGAACTCAAAATGATCTAATACCCTTTTCAAATCTTTAAGAAAATGGACAAACTATTTTTGCATTTATATTACATGCCAAAAGAATCATACTCTTTTCAAGCATATACACCTATAATGGATTCTTTTGAAATTAATGCATTAACATAAATATTTTGTTCAAATGTTTTGTCATCATCAAAAAGGGGGAGATTGTTGCTCCTAGATTGATTTTGATGATTACAAAGCAGATTGAAGGGATACAAATATTTTAAAAATAAAAAAGTCCTTATGCTCTTAAGGGCAAAATCATTAATTTCACTAAAATCCTGATTTGATAGTACCATTTGGTAGAACAAATGATTTGAAATCTATTGGTGAAAATTTCATTGTGTTTGGACTTATATTTTGAAGTTATGAAGTTTGAAGTGCATGAGTCGACTCATGAGTCAAACTCATGGCACTGTGAGCTGATTGGCACGCAAAAATTCTCCTTGGCACGCTAGTTTTCTGGCTTGGCACGACCTGTGAGTCGACTCATGAGTCGACCCACAAGGCATGAGTCGACTCATGAGTCGACCCCTGCTAATTTGAGCCAAAATTTCCAGAAACGCATTCTCTGGTTTTTGCAACAGAGGTCGACTCATGAGTCGACCCCTGAAGCATGAGTCGACTCATGAGTCGACCCCTGCGACGGGAAATGTCAGCAACGGCTATTTTTTTGCCCGTTTTAATTGCCATTTATGCTTCCTAAAAATCCTCTAACGGCTCTTTATCTACCTAAATTTTTCTCTTGCTTCTAATGCTACAAAATGCTTTAAATGGTGAAAGAAATTGCAGATTAAATAGCGGATCAAACGTGAAATCAAAAAAGAGAAGAATAGAAGAAAGGATCCGAAATTTGCAAGAAAAAGCCTGAGATCAACGAAAAATCCAAAAAGAAAAAGAGAGAGGATCCACAATATACCAGAGAGATTGTGAAAGAGAAAAGCAAGATCTTTCAAGGAGAGAATTCTTCACGCCTATTGTTTCAACCTTGATCTAGAGATCGTTCAAAGCTTTCAAGAGATCTTCAATCAACAATCAACCTCTTCTCAAGCATTCAAGCGTTCATCCACTTTGAGAAAATCCGAAAAAGGGGTTCTTCATTTGAGTAAAGCTTTTATTGTTATATTCGCTCATTTAAAGGAGCTGTTATTGTATTAATTTGTGCTCTAAATTTTCTAACTCTTTGTGAGTTTTTGTTCTTGTTTTTGGAGGATTTCCAAAACAAGGAAAGGTTGATCGAACCTAAAT